>NW_021319704.1:63050-116009 GCF_001605985.2 Dendrobium catenatum | reverse complement strand
CATTTCTAGTACGACTCCTACCCGAATACCAAAGTTTAAATCCTAAACTATCAATTTTCTTAGCCTTATCTCCAACCCATTTAGTTTCCTGAATGCACAAAATATTTAACTTCCTATGAATCATAATATCTATTAATTCCATTAATTTTCCTGTAAGGGAACCTATATTCCAAGTTCCTATCCTAATTTTAGTATCATGGACTTGCTTCTTTGCCCACATCCGTCCTTGATGTGGGAACCCTTGCCTATTTAACACTGCACCCGGGCGCCGGTGCAGCGGCCCTTGCACACTTGTCACTGTATTCAGGCCATACAGCGCGTCGCTTCCAGGGGACGCCCTAGCATTAACACAATTTCTTAAAGGATTCATGTCATTATTGTTCGACAAGTTTTACGCTGGCTGTCGACTACCTAACGCAACCCTCCACTTTTCTCATCCAGGACTTGGGACCTGGCAACGGCAGTGTTAATGCAATAAAGAAAAAAAGAAAAAAATTTAGTGGAAAGAAACAACACAAGGATTTAATGTGAAAAAACTTGAAACCAGAAAAAATCATAGAGCAACACCACACCAAGAAATTCACTATAAAAATTTGGGAGAGATAGTATAGATTTCTCTTCTCTCTCTCACTCTCTCATTGTCTCTCTTCAGCCTTACAACATTCTCACACATGAACAAATAAAGAGAAACACCTTAAAACCACCAAGGGCACAACTCTTCATGAAAAATGATAAAGAAAATTGTCTAGTCCTCGCAGTGCCGTGAAACAAGATTTGGAGCATCGCAACACTTAACTCTCTATCTTCAGTCTGCGCGATAATGCCACAATGCTCCCTAGCAGCGTCAGGGTCCAGAGCGCCACAGTGCTCCACTCTTTGTCTGCCTCCGACCAGACAATGTAACACCACAGCGCTCAGGTACACACTATTGCAATGTTGAACAGTTGTATGGAAAAAAAACTTTTAAGGTGCAAAACACCCGAACTCATCACTCGATTGTCGTCATCCACCATCGTCTCCTAACCGTTGTTGTATGATCATCATTGACCCATCATAATCTATTCATCATTATTCGATCACCATCATCTCATTGCCATCATCAAATTATTATCATCGACCAAAATTATCTAACTATCGAATCTACACCATTCTCTCATATTTATAAAAATATAGACTTGTAATTCTATCTTCTTTGGTTGAGCAAACAACATATTTTTATAATATATCTATATAATTAATCATTTCATCTGACCAGATCTTGTGATTTATTTTTTAGTATTCATCAGAAAAACTCTGAAAACTACAAATTTTTTTTAATTTTTTGTTTATTAGATGTTCATGAAAAAAACAAAACATAGAATTTTGTTTTTTATTTTTATCGTCCTAAATTTTATAACACGCAATACACATGATGTATGCAAGCATGTATGTCAAATACCAAGTACACATACCTAAATCAATGGCGGCAACGCGGACGTAAAGGTCTTGCCCACCGTTGGCATACAAACGCATGTCTTTAAGCTCCCCCGTCCACATGATGCACCCGGTTCCGCCGTTGCTGGGATCAGCCAAAGAGTAGGCGGTGCAGGAGCAATTCGTCAAACACCTGACCCTGCACTCATCCAACCCCAATTCCCCATCCGCCACCGCCGCCGACGTATCTGGCAGCTTCACCCCGCTCACAATCAAGAATCCATCGGACGTGCCGGTACCGTTCCGGCAATCGAGCGTCGTGTTCCTAACACACCCATCGCTCACATCTTTTAGAGCCCATCGACCCCTATTCTTGGGCCGAAATCCCAAGAGGCAACTGCAGTGCGGGATCTCGTTCGCGTTGCAGATGCCGAACGAGCCACACGGAGAGAAAGAATCGCATTCGTCCATGGGATTCTGCCAGAATAAGCTCCACTGCCCTGGTGGGTCTAGCCATACAAACCGCTGAGCTGTTCCGTTCGGGTTCAAGATCATCCTCAACTTCGCATCACTCACCGATTCTATGTACAGGCCCAATTTCTCCCTTGTTGTGACGAAGGACATGGCGACGGTATTATAAGCGGATGCCTGTGGCACGCCGGTGAAGCCGTTGCCTACCCATGGGCCGCCGCGCCAGTAAATGATCTCATGATCTTGGGTGATGACCAGCTGCGGCACGCCGCTGAGTTGGATTATCATGGCGTAGGACCCCGGCGATGGGTCAGTGGAACTCGCCCAAGAAGTTATGTTCCAGCTGAAACCAGTGCGCAGATCCCATCCAATGAACATTCCCATAAGGATCGTGTTTGAGGGGTAATCGAAGCTCTGCCATATGTAGTTGCCGTGTTCATCATCTGTGACGATCAGGTTTCCAGAGTCGAGGAGTTGGGCAGTTGGGATTGTGTCTTTATTTACGGTGTTGAGAAGAGGAGATGAAGACCATACGACGGTGTTGTTCCGGTCGATGACTAGAAGGGTGCCGTTGGGGGCCAGGGTGAGTGAGCCGGCGAAGCTGGAAACAGGGCTTCCGGCGTTGGCGACCCAGACAACCTCGTGGGATGTGATGTTGTTGTACCAGATGGCGACATAGCGGTTGGCCAAGCTATTGTTTGGGCTGAAGAAACCAAGGGCGAAGACACCGCTTGCGGAGATGAGGGTCTCTCCGTCGAATAGGGGGCGGTTGGTGGTCAGCGTGTCACCGAGGTTGGTGGTGGCCGCGGCAGAGTGCGCGGTCAGGAGGACAGCGAGGCCGGTGAGGATGATGAGCTCGTGTGGATCCCCTGGTTGTTTCATGGTTCGGGTTATTCAAAGGGGTGCGCCATTCATTCTGACTGAAAACTCCTCTTATGATATTACCAAGTTGGAATCAAAACGGCACAGTTGAGAGCTTTAGGCTTCCAACTAAGAGGTTCAAGATTCAAGTCTATGTGTATGTGTTACCCACCGTGGGGTGGCCTGGTGGTGGAGACCTGGCTGGCCAAAGGTCAGGTACCAAGTTTGAATCCCCTCGGCGCTTCGTGAAAGTCTTAAGTGTTGGCCCGTGTAAATTGGTGTGGGTTGCATTCTAGGTCGACCGGGTTATCCTCTAACCGAGATGATCTGTTTTTTATTATTATGTGTATGTGTTATGTGTGTGAGTTTGACTTTAATGACCTAAATGTCCAAAAAAAAATGGCACAGTACAAATAAGGTTTTACGAGCATGCCACAAAATATTTTTATATTTACAAATAATATGAGTTTGTTATACATATTTAATATTTACATATATAATATTTAATAACTGAAGCATATTAAAATATTTACATGAATTTCATTTTTTTTTAATAATATTAGTGATATTTTTATGTGATTGAATTATTTGAATAATGTATAAATACATATCAAAGCTTAGATATTAATGTGCACAAATTAAAATTATATTGCATGTATTATCGTTATAATAGAGTAGAGAAAGGAAGAAAAAAAGAAGAAAAAGAATATATATATATATATATATATATATATATATATGATGAGCAGGAGTGTGTAATTCAAAATAAATGTTAGACAAATTATATAGATAATAATTGGGACACATAAAATACCCCCTCAAATTAAGCTAGAGATGTCCCTAATAGATACATTGGATAGGTGCAAAGATAACGAAGCCTATGATAGTTATTTGGTGAGTATGTCGACATTTTGGTATTTGTGTCTAATTGACATGAGCCTGATGCAACTATCTTCTGTCTTTTTTCGAATAAATATAACAACCATGTTCAATGTATTTGATTCATTCATAAAAGATGGTATTAGTTATAATATGGATATCAACCTGGCTATCAAAGAAGATGAGTGATAAAGAAGATTATTGCATGCTAAAATCCTTTAGTAGTTGAGTTAATCATGTTAATTCATTATTTATGTTACCCAAGAAAAATGCAAAGTGCAAAGGATTTGGATGCTACTATTTGCATTCCATGATATTAGTGAGCTGTATAAAAAAAGGAAAAAAAAATCAATAATAAAATTTCATAGGACTTGTCAATCCTTAATCTGTATAAAAAAGATTTGAGTTGATGAGAAGAAGTTGCAAAGAAGAATAAATCTTGTTCCACCATATTAAGGCACTAAAGTAGATGACCTGAGATAACTAGATGCATGGTCCTAGACTATGCTAGGAATTGGTAGAATTTGTGGACAACAAAGATGATGTAAAGGCAAGATAGGTTAAGATACAATAGTCGCTATATCTTATGAATTTAGATGGGTTTGGAAAGGGTTTGTAATCAATGACATTAAATTGGTTTTTTTTTTTTGGATCCTGGAGAGTTTTTTTATTGATTATTATTGTTTTTGTTTATTAACAAAAAAGTCGGTGTCTTCAAGGAGTTATAAAATGTTGTGTTGCTAAGATAGGGCAATGCCCATACTAGACCAAGTGATCTTGTGTCCTAGAAAATATTTAGAAGTGCTCAAATCTTTGAGTTTGAATTGGATTGGGAGAAGCGGATATAAAGGTTTTATGATAGGGAGAGAGAGAGTCTACTAATGATTATGTCATCAACATAGAGCAAGAGAGCGGTCATGCTTGAATGAGCTCTTTTTTATGAATAAAGATTTGGATTGTGTGAAACTTAATTGATGTAATGATAATGGAAATTTAGAGTGCAACTTGCGAGAGGCCTATTTGAAGATGCTCCTTGATTTGTGTAGTACACACATGAGTTTATCATATTGAGCTTTACAAACCCCCATGTTAATATAACCTAATGATAGATCCACATAAAGTTCTTTAAAAAGAACCTTGTGTAAGAAACATTATTAACATCCAATTTGTTAAGGACTCAATTTTGGCTGGAAATTAAGGCTAACATCTTAATTGTGACCATTTTGACTACAAGGTTAAGAGTCTGCAAGACATCCACATTTTCTTGTTAAGTATAACCTTTGGCAACTGAACAAGCTTTGTGTTTGTTACATATCCATCATGATTGTTTTTAAGATTGTCGATCTACTTGCAACCAATTTGTTTGCCTAGTGGAAAAATGATAATGGACCAAGTAAGGTTGGATTCTAGTGCACGAAACTCAATTTAAATAGCTTTATGCCAATGAAGACTTTAGGCTGCTTGATGATAGTGTTGAGATTATATTTCGGAAGAGAGATGTAAGGTAATGTTTAGATGTGATCTAAAGAGAGATATAAGATAGTGTTAGATGAGATTTAAAGAGAGATATATAAGAACAAAGATATGAGGTATTTGTTGCAGCATAGGTGTATTATGTCATTAGATAGTAGAGAGACATGGTTGGAAGTGCTTTAGCTAAATAAATTATTGATGAGGCATGATAGTTTGTGAGACTGGTATAGTGGCAGATTAGCTGCTAAATGGAGGTTATACAACTATGCTCAAAAGTGTCACATTGATGGGTGGTTTAGTTGGCAGGTTAGAGGTAGATTGTAAAAAAAAAATTATTATAAGTTTTTGATATTAATTGAATGGAATGAAAAATGTTCTATGTGATTTGGATAAAAATTTTATTTGTTTGTGATGTCATATAATCTATATATAGTTGTTCATACTTAATAAAATGTAGTTTATCTTTTTAATTTACATAAAATTGAATTGAAAGAAAAACATAAATGTAAGCATGCTTTCAAAACTATAAGTTATAATAATACACTGGATGAGTTTTGGACGCTAATTATATTTCATATTTCAATAAGAAAATCTTCATTAAAGTCCTCCTTTCTATTCAAATTCAATAGAAAGAAGAAACCTCTAATTTCCACGGTGACATCGCCTGAAACTGACTGATTGTTTGATGGGTAAATGCTCTTCCTATTACGAAGTTTGGTTGTTGGAGCCATATGGAATAAGTATGCCAAATATTAAATACTCACCAACCAAAAGAAGCGTCCGAAATATGTAACACGTGTTGTCACCTGTAGACTTTTTATTTTTTTATGACATATAGGCCAATCCAAATAAATTTACACACATATTATATATGTAGGTTTCAAATTAAGATTTTTTAATTGACAGTCAAAATTCTCAATCAACAGATCAAGATAAACTAATTCAATATTTAATTTCTATAAACCGTTCTTTTCAACTTTGTCTTATTTTCATTTTCATTTTCAATAAAAATAAACAATTCGACTAATTTGGATGTTTCTATCATGAAGAAAAGAAGTACGATAAGTTATCTACCCACATGTACATCCTTTTTTTTTCGATCAAATGGATAGAAATTCTGATTCAATTGAAGGAAATTCGGCTCAAGATAAATCAAATAGATTCCAAATCAAGTTAAATCGACCTACTCAATTTCATATCTACTCCTTAGTTTAATAGATAACTCGACTTAGATAGGCAATTTTTGTTGTCTAAGAACAAATACTAATTGACCAATAAGCCTAAGAGATTGCTCGAAACCCTAAACAATAAATGAAGTTAGCTCAAGAGACAAATCCAGGAAAGATGATTTATCAAGATGAACTATTGATTAAGTGATATCCAACTATCAAGCCAATGGCTTCTTCAAAGCTCAACAAATGACTTATTGTAGGAGCTATTTGGATGGAAGAAAAGTATATGCAAATTATAATAAATATAGTGCTTGTTTAACTTTTTGGTGTTTGGTTGGGTATAATATAAAGTAAAGTTCTAATGCATTCGAAACTCTCCGGTGCAAGTCATTTTACATGTAAGGTAACCCTGCTCAAATCGAGCGAAAAAGGACTTTAGGCGGGCGAAAGAGATAAGCTTGCGGGAACCCATTGTTGTTTCTTCCTTCATTGTCGCGGGACCATCGTCGTTTCTTCCTCCCTCATTGTTTCGAAAGCTTTTCATATTTGGCTCCAATAGCTTCTTCAGACAATCCCACGGGACCATCGTCGTTTCTTCCTCCCTCATCATAGACTTCTGCACTAGTAGCTTCTTCGGCATTTTCGTAGCTATTCGACTTCACTCCTTGATGACAATCCCTTCATGTCGGATAGGAAGGTACGACATCTTACAAGAGCTCGCTCGCAGTGAAGGTAACTTTATTTCTCCCTTTCACGTGCTTCTTCGACCAAATCCCGTAAATCTGCAAAATTTTAGGATCTTCATACTATTATGATCTGATTTTGGTGAATACTTTATGCTGGATTGGCACAGTATAGTTTGATTTGATCGTGTGGAAGCTTAAGATCGCAGAAGGGGGAAGCCCATGGCCAATTTCTATTTTTTTTTTTCCCACCTATTTGTTCATTGGCATTGCATTTAGATTGGATAATTAGAATATACTGAGAACTCCAAACTTTATTTTTTACTGCAACATGAAGTTTATAATATATTGGTGATGTAATAAACTGAATTTTTTTTTAAATGATTTTTTTAATGAGAAATATGAATTTCAGCGCTATGTCTTGAAAGAAGATAGAGAAAAGAAAGAGTAGGTGGTTCAAGATTTTTTCATTTGTCAATTTTGTTCACATATTTCTTCTATTTATTGTAAGTAACTCAAATCATATTTTAGTTTTCAATAATTGTGATTATTATATATATTTTCTTATAATGAACATAATTGATTATTTACTTTTGTATTTTGATTATGGCAATATTTACAAAAGTAAGAACGGCTGGTTGTTAGCATTATAAAATGAGCTAGCTGTTAAAACATAATATCATGTATAGGAGGGTGGGCTGACGAGCTTTTCTTTAAAGATAGTTTGTGGTGTTATCCCGGTTGTGGCCTATAAAAGATGACTGATTACGCCGACTGGCAGAGAATAATGACTCTTTATTGATTTAATGAAGCCACCTGTAATGATAATTGATTAATTGAATATGATAATCGATTAATTTGTAAGTGATACTTGATATGACTAATGGCCAACTGGGAATCAATTTGGATAAAATATGTTGAAAACACCGCATTAAAGCTAGATATCCTATCTTGCTAAATCAAGCATTGATGCATGCATATCATCATTTATTTTGAAGATATATTAATATCATTGATAGTATTAGATGCATTAATAATTCATAAATAGATGATGCATATGAATTGATAAGATATATTTCTTTAGTTATTTATGAATGATTTTTGCACTGTTGTTTTATCAATTTATTGAATTTTATATCAATTATTTAATTTTAGATTAATTGTAATGATTCACTGCTTTTATTATTGATCATTTTGAGTTTTATTGATAATATTTTATCATTATTTATATTGGTTGTTATTGATTATATTAGATTGAACATATCATGCTGATTTTTTAGTCATTACATTTAAAGCTTTAGTGAGTTTTGGATTACTGCTAGGCTTTTAAGCTCATTATGTGGATTTTTAATGATTTAGGGTCAGGGAATGGGTTAGGACCAGTTGAAGAGGTTGACAGAGATCCTCAAGTTTTTTTTTAAGATTTTGTTATGTATTTCCTTTTATTATTTTATAGTCAGGAGCTTGTGATAAATTAGTGATATTAGTGATCTCCTTGCTATTATAAATGATATTTTGGTGAAATAGCAAAATATCTTAATTAATATGATTTTAGTGCTTTTGCTGGTTATTGTTATATTGATGTTTTATATAAGCTCTGGTATATTCTTAAAATAATAAATAGACAAATCTTTCAAATTTTGGAGCATTACAAATAAAGAGTGATATTGTAATTTTGATTTTGTTGTTTTTATGTTGATATCTCTGTTATAAGTAAGCATAGGATATTTTGTGGGAAAACATAAAATTTATGTGCTAACAATAGAGTTGTAGTAGAGTATTTGACTTTTATTCCCTCAACTTATTTTGAAAATCTATGTTTGTGTATATTCATCATCGAGATTTTTACCTTGGACAGCTTTCTGTAGGATTGCAATCTTTAGATTAACGCTTGGCGATTTATGTGGTGAATTGATCTTCTATCTCTCCTTTTATTGATTAAAAATTATAAATTCACTTCTTTTTTTGAGCCATTTATGCCATTTAAGACAAACCCACACACAAAACGCATACACAAAGACTTGAACCCAAAACCTCTTAGTTGGAAGCCTAAGCTCTCAAGCAAGACAAGGCATCTTTTTTAGCGCCTTATGCATTAATGATTATAGAAGGTAAGTTTCTTGCCTTAGTAGTGAATTTTCTTAGGCAACATGTGCTTCATATGTGCAAACCATTTTATGCCATAAAATTTGCTAAATTTCATTTATCTTCTTTTTCTTCGTCTCCTTGTCTAACATATTGTTTGTGCTTCATTATAGCTTATATTACCATGATGCCACACCCTGTACCTTTAATCTATTTCATTTTTATTTTTCCTTTAAAGCTTAATGTTGCAGATATATTCTCAAAGGGTAAACAAGTCATCATTGTAATCTCCTATATTATACTCATTCTTTTTCTATATTTCATGCTTTTTTATTCTATCTGTTTGATTTTAGTTTTTAGCATGATTTTTTTATTATGTATGTTACTAGCATATTGTTATTGAGTTATTTATGAAAATTATTTAATTTCTGTAAACTTTCTATATAGTTTTTGTTTCTATTTTTAGTAAACATCATCAAAGTTTTGTTATTTGTCTAAAATGTTACCAAAATGTCATCCTAGTTTTGTTATCTGTTTAACTAAATAACTCAAAGAAGTACCTTGTCTATATATAATATTTTTTTGAATACATCCTTTTTTTTACTTTTAATCTTACCAAGAATGCCTTTTGTTTTGAATGTTTTAAATGATGACATTTTGTTTATGAAAACTTGTCATTACTGGATTTTTATTCACATATTTTCTTTTTAAAATTAGCATTTTATTTCATAAAGTTGCCCTCCACGAACTTTCACTTTGGGTGATATTGTCCCAAGGACCCTTAATGTTGAATCCTAAAAAGTTTAATGATAGATGTAAGAAAATTCTGTAGATTCTCTGGGAGCTTTTTCGTGGTAAGTTTCAACTTTTAATTATGTTATAGGTGTTTGTTTGTTCAGATTGAAAAGAAGTTTATTCAAATTGAACTAGCATTTAGTTGTTTGTTTGTTCAGATTGAACTAGCATTTACTAATAAATCAGTCTACACGTAAGCAATCATCATCATCATGGTGGTCCCTAACATTCATGGAGGAGATTTAATACATTGAATGAATCTCAAATGTACTAATTGTAACCCAAATTTGAGATGAGTCAAATGAGGCCAATTATTTATATAGTCAACATCTGCAACTCCTTGTTTCAAGATAAGTTCATTTTAAAAATTGCTTTGATTGTTTTTATTCATTATGATACTTTTTGAGGTGGGCATAAAGCCTAAGAACATTCCTAATCTCTCTCCAATTAAAGGTGCACTTGTATTTTTTTTAGAGTAGAACAAGTTTTTGAAAACTTCAATAAGCTTTTTTGGATTTTTTTTTTAATATTTTATGAGGATATCATCAAAACAATCCTCAACATTTTACCCTTCGCGATCTTAAAAAATATAATACATCATCTTTGGGTGTGTCATACATGTATTTTTTAACCAAATATTATTCCATTATAGCAATATAACACATCACCTTTTGGCTTTTATAAATGCCATCTTTTCATAGTTGATTATGTGCATTTTGATTTGATGGTATTTTGAAAAGGCATCCAGCAACTTATCAATCGATAGTTAACTACAGAGTTGACTAGAGCATTAATTTACAACAGTGGATAACCATCCTTGCCATTTTTCATAGTTCTAGGTAGTGCTAAGAATTTTGTCAGGAATAAAGAATGTGAAGTCGCCTTTCAATAATTTCTGTCGCTCCTCTCTTCATCACCTCTACTTCAAAATTTCAGCTAGGAGAGGACTTGCTCTTACATCTTTGATTCGATGAGGAGGTGGTAAGCTTGATCCTTATCTTTGAAGAAACGAAAAGTAGTGGCCAATATACTATGCAAGCAAAATTCTATGTGGGGTTGAGTTACCCCACCCAATCGCTTAGGCTTTAATTATATCTACATGATGACTTCAATCTTACTTTCAAGAACACTTGATTCAGTTTGTAAATGACCATTCTTAAATTTAGTCCAAGTGAGTCAGACCACTCAAGGTGACTACTCAAATGGGCTATGGAGACGTTAGAGGCAACTATAGAAGAATACTTATTCTAGAATCTCTATGCCAATGGGGTATTTGGTGTAGATTTGGTTGGCATTGTAGCCATTCTTTGACACTTGGTAACACTCTTTATCTCATAGATAAAGACAAATCAAATCAATGGCAGTATGAAACAAGAGAGGAAGCTCTTATGAAATTACTTACTTAAAGTCAAAATGGGATTAAGAAGTAGCACATCCATTAGGACCACACCCAATTCATCAATTTACTTTTTAAATTAAGAAATCCTGATGGAGGTTCAATTTTAGAGCTTATTCTCACCATGGATCAATTAGAAGTGATATAGGTTGACTAGCCCCTGGGGTAGAGTTCGGTGGATCCATTTATTGAATACTTCAAGTTAAGCATTATCTTAACAAATTTCAAAGATCCTTGATGACTCAAAATAAATGTAACTCGATACTTACTCTCACATAATAAGTTATTCAGCAAGTTAATTTCTACAACATATTTAAGATGCATGAAAGAATCTAAAGTTGTTGGTATTATCAAAGCTCACTCTAGTGAGTGCAATTATTACTTTGGTGGTCGAACATTAGCCAACCAACATGGAGGTAGAGATATTTTTGGCGTTCATTAAGGATAGATGTAAGAAATCTCAAAAAAGTGTATCAAATATCAAAAATTTGCACAAATGCAACTTTATTTTAAAAGTTGTAGCCGATTTCAAGTCCACGACCTTCTATTGTTTAGGGCATGAAATTAATTGAGAAAAGATACAAAAAAGAGTGGTGCTTAAAATCACTTTCAATCAAGTAGTACAACAAACATCTTGGTAACTAATATTGTCTCTTATAAGCACAAAGAGATTGTATTAAAGAAGGGAAAGACTTTAACTTTCATTGTTTATTTAAAGTATTATATAGAAATGAACTTTTAAGATATAGTATCGAGCATAATAAAACCTTAAGATGACTTGAAGTGGCTAGTGAGAAATTATTCAGTGCAAACACGGGACAGTCCCGATGACAACCAAAATACGTCACCCAGTACACAATGATACCTAGCACCGGTACCGAGCAAAAAATGATGTGGCACGCTCTGGTTGGCCTCCGAACGACATCTAGTGTCTGCACAGAATAATTTTTCCTTCTACTAGGTTATAGTATGGAACCCTATTTATAAGTACATAATAAAACAATTAAATATTCTCTAAACATATATTTCCTTGATCTACTGATGAATCTTAAAGATTCCAAATAAGATCTAACTTGGACTTCTATACAAAAAAGATGAATTTAGAAGATTCTACATAATGCATAAGTGACTGGGACTTTTTAGACAAAAAAATGAATCTATAATATTTTATAGAATTAACCATGGAATAACATATCTCCAAACTTAAGATTTTCAATAGAATCAAATTTTGTGAGATACTACATAATTACTTAATTGGTTAAATTTTATATTTTAAATGTATAAGCCTAACATGTTTCATAATATGATCATTCATAGGTAATAGCACATAAAATTTTAGTATTGTGTTAATAGAGCAATAGATCATTTTGGGAGTGCATGTTCAATACAAGGCATCAATAATCTAACATAAATTGAATAAATAAATTTCCCTTTCTTTAAGTAAGTTGAACTTTTTCTTTAGTGTATAGTGATGCAATGAAAATGATGACACCAATAAACATTTTGGCAAGAACTTAATTTTTATAAAATTATGCTATGACTTTTATCAATATTTGAGTGAATGTTGAAACAATAACCAAAGTTTAAAATTTCTTTTGAGTTTAATCTTAGAATATATGATGTTTTTTGTTTTAATATAGTTATAGGTTAAATAAAAATATTAAAATATATTTAAAATAACATCCTAATAACATGTGGTAAATTTAATTTTGAGTTTATATTGCTAAAATGTTACTAAAATTATTGATGAACTCTTCATCATCTCCCATCTAGTACTGTCAACGATACATCATTTATAGACTCAACTCCTTGCTTGATTGAACTTGAATGGTCCTCTTCAAAAGAATACCTCCTCGAAACAAATCCAGGACGCTTAGGCTCTGGTAACACCTCCGTCCCACTGGTTAACATCAATATCACTGAAGACATCAATGGTCTATCATTAGTGTATTCTTGAACACATAAAAGTCCTACTTTGATGCATCTTAGCACTTCAATAATAGGAAATGAATTGCTTATTGATTCATCAACTAATTCTATGGCTTTTCCTTCATTCCATAAGATCCATGCCTGTATTAAAGAATTTATGTTGTTTATGCATAATATCATATGATTGTCATTAAAAATAATAATAATAACTTACTCGGTCTATAAGATGATTGTTGGATTGAGAAGGAGAACCTGTATTCCTTCGATTGCTTATAATCTCAAGAATTATAACTCCATAACTAAATACATCAGATTTTATTGAAAAAATGCCTTCCATCACATATTCGGGAGACATATAGCCACTGCATGGAAAGATTTAGTTTGCATAATAAATATTCAAGACAAATGAAAATATTATATCATTGATGCATTAGTAAATGTATATTATAAGATGATAAATCTTACTATGTTCCTACTACTCTTTTGGTCTCAGATTTTGTATCATCTCCTCTAAATATTCTTGCCAAGCCAAAGTCTGAAATTTTCGGCTCCATCTCTTGGTTGAGAAGAATGTTACTAGCTTTCAAATCTCTATGAATAATTCTAACCGCCGAATCTTGATGAAGATATAGAAGTCCTCGAGCTATTCCGATGATTATTTTATAACGCATTTTCCAATTTAACAATACTTTTTTTTCCTTATCTGACCATAGATATAGTCCATAAGTGTATATTTGCTAAAGGATAAAAATATTAGCAAAGCATGGCTAAACAATGTATAGGAAAGCCTAAAATAAAGCTTTGATCCATTTTAGATACTGACTCCCAAATAATTGGACAAAAATAGTAAGTAGCAATATTTAAAACCTTACCAAATAGAAAAGTATCCAAGCTTTTGTTAGGCATATATTCATATATTAGCATCCTTTCATGTCTCTGTATGCAACAACCTAAAAGTAGAACTAGATTTCTATGTTGAAGCTTAGCTATTGACATCACCTCATTTTTGAACTCATTTGCCCCTTGCTTCGAGCTTTTGGAGAGCCTTTTCACAGCTATCTCTTTTCCATCCCTTTTCTTTCCCTAAACATTAACAATTAATGTAAATATATAGAATCAATGAATGAAATATGAATTAATACTAGTTTACTATTATAATAACATGCTTAGAAAATTTTAACCAAATTTAGTTTGATATAGTTCTTTCTAATGAAGCAAACTTTTCCCTTGAAATTTCACACTTGTGAAATCAAAGGAATGGTGGGTATCATTATGTTTGGCAACATTTATCTATTCACTTATGTTTTCAATTGAATGGCCTTTATTTTGAGACTTAAGTTTTGATATTCCAATGTCAAGATTAATTACAAGTGTTATGCTCCATAGAAAAATGTCTATATTGATAGAGTCTCTAGATATGGAATGCCTTGAGCATCCTATAAAATACTTCACATGAGCAATTCAAAAAGGGGTCATCACCTCCCTAATGGGAGGAGGTCCAAGCTTTTAAAGCTCAATTAGTATCAAATGATGTAAAGACCTATTATTGTCAAACTATAGGAGTGAGGTTATGTGAAGTTGTCTATCAATTTGGTTCATTAGGCTTTAAATTTGTCTCTTTAAAAGTATCCTTGATCTTCTAGTGTTTACATAGCATAAAAATGTCATGATAGTTTTTCAGGGTCCCATCCCAATATCATGGGCTAAAGATTATCAAGCACAATAAAGATCCACTAATGATCAGCATCAAGGAACCATGTTATATGAAGGGCTAGAGATTACTATGCACAAAGGATCAAATACATGAAGACTTAGTGCTTAAATTTTTCTTGAAAAAAAATTAATTGAATTTAACTTTTGAAATTCAAAATTTAAGTTTTGAATTTTAAAATTCAAAGATTTATTTTCCTTTATTTAGAGTATTTAGAGTGTTTTTAAACCTAGCATGGCTGACCATAGCTCCTACTTGAAAAAATAAAAAATTGAAAATGGAATAAAATATGGAGTGTGTTTGAGGTATTTTTAACCACCTCCACTCTTTTAATGTTAATAAAATGCTTCATTAAGAATTTAAATTTAAATCATCCTTAAATAATTAGCTTGAAAATCTTTAATCAAAATAATAATATAAACATCATATATTGATTAAATAGCCATTATCACTAACTTAGCCATATTAGGTGTTATAAAAGGTACATCATAAGTCATCTTAGGGCTATAGTGTAATTAAGGTTACTCTCCTTTCTTGCTTAGCTGAGTGATATATTGATGCATTAGTAATGTTATTTTGTTGTAATTGTGAACATTAAGATATAAATATTTTTCTTATATAAGTGCTTAATTGCATAGTTTCGTTGAAAGCATTAATTAATGCTCGGCATAATGTTGTGTGATGCTAAAATGAAAGCTTAGAGCCAATGTCTTGTGTATGGCTATTTTTATGTATATTTTGAGTCTAAAAAATACTTGTAGACATGTGGGATGATATAAACATATAAGGCTTGGAGATATGCTAGAGTTTAGGAGGCTTCATTTGCCAACCTTTAACTATCATACATAACAAAAGATTAGATTATACATATGGAAGATCTTTTTTTTTTTTTTTTTTTTTTTTTTTTTTTTCTTCTTCTTCTTTATGGAAGATCTTAATTGCCTTATTATCCTTTTTCTAGGTTGTACTACCAAACCAAGTTTCACACACAGATGTACATGTTTAATATATCATTATGATTTACTATGATTTGTATTCCTTCAATGTGATTTAAAAATTACATGATTTTTCTTAGGTTTCTTAAATTATAATATAATTGGCCTAGAAACCATTTATGTTGGGCTCATAAGGTTAAATGTAATGATTCACTAAATAGATTTACACCATTCATCAATGAACAAATTATATATATATATATATATATATATATATATGCATAGTGTACCCTTCATTGTCGAGCACCATATGCCAAGGCCATGCTCCTTGAGTAGCATCGTGTCGTGTCTATAGATCCCTCTTCTTAATAATAATACCACCTTTCATTTTCATAGGAACATTAGAATCATGAATTTTAAGTTGCTTAGATAAGTTTAGTTGATCGTCTCTATTAAGCAGGGTTATAAGACCAATGTATAACTTTTCTATTTTTTTATGGGTTTAACCCCAGTGCTATTGGTTGCATTATAATTAGATAGTTTTTTATACCCAAGTGATAATGCAAGTCACCATAGATTTAGGTTTGAGATTGCCATCATAAGTTTTGGTGTTTAAAGTCCTCACATGAGGTGTCCATAATAATGCGGTCATTATTATTTTGAGGAACCAGAAACCTCACTAATAAAATATTTAATTTTAAATTAAGGTTAATAGTATCAATCATTACTAAAATATTAATTTCAAAATATATTTATGCTTCTTTTAGGCATCCAAAGCTTCCCAAGGTCACATGCTCATAGAGCTTTTTTTCTTTGGAAACTTATATTATCCTTCTAAATATTGAACTTTCCATTTTGATATCCCAAGCTTACATTCATTTATCTTACCTTCAACATCTTAAATTATGACCATAACTTCAATTCAAAATTTTCTTAAGGCCTAAAATCTTAAAGATATAATTAACTATGGGAGGTTACTCTTATAAGGAGCCAAAATTCCAAACAAAATGAACCATGTATAGCTAAATTCATGTTAGGTAAAAGAAACCTCAGGCATATATATATTTTATTATAAACATATTTGTCTTCTAAATTTATGGGTGCATAACATTCTATATTTAGATAAAGTAGTCCCCCAAACAACTAATTGTTGAAAAGATAAATATATGACTCAACGTGCCTTGCATTAATCCCATGAGAAAAGTCTATATTATTAATCTCTTAAAATGGTACATTCATTTAATGCCACATTTACCAAGGGGTATAACTTTGTATTATGTTTTTTTTTTTTTTTTTTTTAAGTGGATAAAGAAGGCATGTGCATTCAAGGTGATCAAACACCTTGGTGTTACAAAAGCCCTTATAAATTACAGGGTTACATGTATGATCCATGCAAGGATCCTAGCATGTCAAAACTCATCAAAGGATGTGCTATTTTATGAAATTAAACTCCTTTAATAGAATATAGGACTTAAATATATTTGCTAATTTTAACTTGATCTTAGGATAACATCTCCATAAATATTCTTAGCGGTTTACCATGACTCATGAGTGTCATAAATATACGTCTATTGTGGCAGATGACTTTCTAAGAAGATCATCCCTATCATGTGCAGGAAATTAAGCACTCACAAGGATGTATCGTATTTATTTTGCAATTATGTTTGGTTCCATAGTAGGCTTCAAACCCCTATCATCTCTAATTGTGTCTCTCCCTTTCTAAGGAATTTTTTTTAAGTCTCTTTGAGCCATAATCTATAAATTAACCATTAAATTGAGACCATTCATCACATGGTGGTGCATTTTTGAGAGAATTCAACTCTAATTTATCAAAATTATAGGATGAGATCCTCCCATATGTACAATTTTCATTCAACCATACCACACATAATTCCACCGACTAGGCTCTATTTAAAATGTGTTTGGACTTCCTTCCTTAAAAGGCCTTTTATTATTCATCAATGATTCAACATCAATAACCATTAAAGTTAAGCCAAATTAATCATAGAAGGAATTTAATAGCTAGATATGAAAGTGGAGATGAAACTATTGGAACCATACCAAAATCATACAAATGGGCATGATTGTCTTTAGATTGAAAGGAAGTATAAGCAATGGGATCATGTTTCTCTTTACATAAAGAAGGAAAGCTTCAAAAGACAAGAGCATGCACCATTGTGATCTATTCAACATTGTTAAAAAATATAGTTTGTAGACTTTCCCATTTACATAGAAATCTATGTGATGCAAAATGTGGAGAACCAAGCTATTTGAGCTCTCTTTGATTGATGAGGAATTGGAAAAAAAATCTTGAACCTACTTGATGACTTAAATTTGGGACAACAAAAAGAATTTGAAAAAGAAATGGTGATAGAGATAATGACTAATCTTACTTCTTTGAAGTGTTAAGGCAACATAAACAACTATCATGTAGCATAAGAAAGCTTCTAACTATCAAATGACACAACCAAGAAAATAAAGATGTCATTTTTTCCCACCCCTTCATCAATTAGATTCATGAGAGTGAATCTACTTCCGAAAACAGAGATGTGATTTGATATAATTAAAAAATGATGTGTATAAAACTTCACTAATTCATCAAATATAATGATTTTATTTCCATGCATAAACAAATAAAATAGATCATAGTTTTAAAACATATTTTTTTTGGTATAAAGTTCTTACTATAAATCAAATTTGTTTGAAATTGAATTACCTTATAAACAGGGCCAAAACCACCCTCTCCAAGCTTGTTCTCTTCTGAGAAGTTATTTGTTGCTTCAACAATGGTTTCAAAATCATAGAAAGGTAGATCAATGTCATTATCACTTGCCATTTCATCATTTTCTTTATGATCTGTTCATGGGTCATGACATAGAGAGAAATTAAGATAAGAAAAAAAATATATAATTAATTAAGAACATCTGAGTGATATAAGTAGATGAAAATGAGGCCATACATCTTCGAGTTCTTTCCTTTTTCTTGTTGTGATAAGCTATCAAACAACTGATTAATATACATCCAATGAGCAAACTTCCGATAAGTGGCACAACAATTGCAATTATCCTTTTGCCCTTGTGATTATATTGGCTTGATACTGTGCCTATAAAGAATACAATAAAAAATATTGCATGATGCATCAACACTAATAAGTTATTAGTTAGGATATATGGTGCTCAAAATACTTTCGTTCAACACAAAGAATTACAATAGCTACTTTGTACCTGTTCAACATTATGTGAATGGTCATGCTTACAGGGAAATAATCAATAATCGATGTGTGTTTATAAAACTCATTAGTTAGGCAATTGAACATGAGGCAGCCCAATTGAATGAATGGGCTCGGGTTGACTCGAACTTTTACGGTTTTGGTCCATTTGGGTGTTGCATGGGTTGAGTCAAGTCATGGGATTGATGGGGGAGGAAGGTTGAAGTCAAGGGCTGCCCAATGCAGGTGCCAATTGGGCCTAGTCTAGTTTGTGGATGAAGATGGCTCGGGGTCTATTATAGATTTTAAGAGTGGCATGCCCCGTAAACATGGAGAAAATCCATGATAAATTTGGAGCAGTCCATCGAACGACTCATATTGATCCCCTTGATTATAGCGTATTTGATCAACATTTTAGTACCTTAATGATGTCAAAATTAAGCGATCTTAGGCTTGTTGGATTTGTCTCATCAAGCCGCTCGATTTGACTATAAGCATATGATATTTGGATATCATTTGATCATCCAATTAGTGCTCTAAAATTTTTTAATATGCTTTTAAGTCCTTGATTTGAGCCCATTTGGGCTTATATTGGACCAATTTTAGTGTTGTTTGTCATCTTACTGAGACGTTCAATTTGACTATAAGTTTGCCGAAATTGATGTTTAGATGATCGAATTTAATTCTGAAAGTTATCAACTAAGATATGCCTCGAGATTCATACTGGATCAAGACAAGTTTTTGGTGACGTATCAATAATAATGGGAAAAAAATACATTAACAAATTCAATCAATCAAGAGCTATTTGGCTTGTAGTAAAAGGGATGTAAAGTATCTCAAATATAGGTGTTTTGAAAATATTGACATTTGATTTGAAGCAAAGGGAATACTTAATAAAATTCTAAAGTATTTGTATAATACAATATCAAATTCATTTTCAAATGTATTTAAAATTCCCTTGATTTTAGGTGAATTTCAAGTACACCTTAAGAGTAGAGCTTTAAAAATGCCTTAAGAGTAAAGCTTCACTTGTTGTCGCCACTCGTCACTATCTGCCCGTTGTGGCCGCCACGGGCAACCAACATTTATTTGCCACCTATATATAGTCCTATTGCCACCACCCAAACCATCATTATTATCATTGGTGCTTATATTACATTTGTTTTACTTTAAAATAAATTAAAAATATTTATCTACATTTATTTTACATGAATGTTTAAATTTATATTATTTTTTTTATAATGTATTCCATGTTAACCTATATTTTCTTTTTTACTAAAACAAAGAGCCCCTGAGTAAATCTATGTTTGAATTTATGGGATTTTTATTCTAAGCTTATTTTAATTATCAAATAAAAAATAAATTATTAGACCGTAGCTGGCAAAGTGCATTTTCGATGAAAATAATTTGTGTATGGAAGAACACACCTGAAGCGTCGCTCGCGGCGACGCGCACAAAGAGCTCAGAGCCACCGGTGGGGAAAAAGCGCATGTCATTAAGCTCGCCAGCCCATATTATGCAGCCACTCCCGCCACCGGCGGCGCCAGCCAGCGAGTACGCTGTGCAAGAACAATTCTTCAAACACCTCGCTTTGCACTCTTCTGATCCCAGGCTGCTGTCTGCCACCGCCGCCGAGGTGTCTGGAAGTTTCACCCCACTCACCGTAACGAATCCATCAGTACCTGTTCCGTTCCGACAGTCGAGGGTTTTGTTCCTCATGCACCCATCTCTAGCATCTCTTAGCACCCATCGGGGCGGGTTCTTGGGCCGAAACCCATACAGACAGCGGCAAGACGGCGACTCGTAAGCGTTGCAAGTCCCGAATGGCCCGCAAAGCGAGAACTCGTCGCATCGGTCCTGCGGTGACTCGGAGAACAGGCTCCACTGCCCCGGCGGGTCAATCCAAACGAATCGCTGCCCGGTCCCGTTTGAATTTAACCTCAGCATCGACATGACGTTGTTGACGGCCGGCTCGAAGTAGTATCCCACCTCCTCGGTTGTTGTCACGAAGGTGACGGTAATGACTGCATAATTTGGTGTTTCCGGCATGCCGACTAATCTATTTCCGATCATCGGGCCACCGCGAAAGAACACGCTGTGGCCTTGGGTAACGATGACTTGCGGAACTCCGCTGAGGTTGATTGCGGTTGTATATTCCCCTGGCGATGGATCGGTGGGACTCGCCCAGGAAGTTAGGTTGCGGTTGAGATGTGTGCGAAGGTCCCAGCCTATAAACATCCCTGCAATCATAGTGTTCGAAGGGTGGTCGAAGCTCTGCCATATGTAGTTGTTACCGAAGACATCATCTCTCACGATCAGGTTTCCGGAGTCGAGGAGTTGAGCGGTTGGGTTGATTGCGGTACCAGTGGTGGTTTTTCCGGTGGACGGAGAGGACCAAATGGCGGTGTTTTTGTGGTCAAAGACCAGAAGGGTACCGTTTGAGGTCAGGGCGAGTGAGCCGCCGGAGCCTGCAACCGGACTTCGAGTGTTGGCCACCCAGACGACGTCGTGGGAAGATATGTTATGGTACCAAATCGCTACGTAGCGCTTGCCGGAGCTGCTGTTGGGACTGAAGAAGCCGAGGGCAAAGGTACCGCCGGCGGAGATGAGGGTCTCACCGTCGTTCAGGGGGCTTGAAGTGGTCAGCATGTCGCGGAGGCTCGTGGCAACTGTTGGAAGGATGGAGAGGATAGCAAAGCCGATGAAGAACATGGTTTTTTGCATCACGGTCACTCAATAATCCTGCAGACACAGATTATCTAGCTAGTTTTACAAGTTTGGAGGACCAGAGTAAATAATATTTTTTATGCTAACAAATATCTTAATAGCTAAAAGATTATATTTCATTTTATTAAAATTTATTATTAATTGTGCTTAGTTAACTTGTTAGTTGTGACATTTTTCTGCTTTTGTTAAATCAGTTTCGGTCCTGCCAGAGCCAGTATTGTCTCAACACCTTTCTTTTGTTATTTTCATAACCTTTAATGTAGAAAAGGATTTCATTTTTTTTTTTTCTGTCGAACCGAGATCTCTGCCCTCATGGCTGGGGTATTGAGGTGCTGTTCCCTTCATCTCCCGGCATAAAATAGTTCATTTAAAAAGTTCGGTTTTTTCTTATAATGCCAAACTCATATGACCCAACCAGGACCAGAATTTAAGGTGGACTGAAAACAAAAATTATGTCAAAATATGCTAATATAATTTAAATTTATTGATTTAAATTTGTATTGCAGTTATTTCAAAATAAATTTAATAAAATTCAACCTTATCTTAATATAAATTACATCAAAATATTTTTATTTTTTTTTTCAAAAAAATATAGAGAGTAAGAACAAATATTAAATATATGAGAGAAAAAGCAAGTGAGAGAGAAAGAGGAAAATGACAAATGAGAGTCATTTAATTTTAGGACATGCTTTAAAATAACTGTAATGTAATTAAGGATAAGCAATAATGCATAAATCTCAAAATAGATTTAAGGGATTTTGCTTTGATATCCTTCCCTACCAGTTTGTGGATGGGATGTCACTACATTAAAAATTTTCAACTTTATATTATTCTTTGATAGAAATTAGATTTCCTTTATAAAAAATAATAATAGAATATTTTTTACATAAGATTATGAATTTTAATAAAGATAATATTATTGGCATTAATGTAAAAAATGATAATTTTAAATAAAATATTACTATTTTTTAATATTTTTTCTCATTTAAAGTATTAAATAAAAATAAAATCTTACTTTTTATTAATAAATTTTAAAAATATAATTTTTAAAATTATAATAGCTTTAAAATTGATAAATATAAATATATGATTAAAAAAATTTAAAATAAAACAAGAAAAAGAATATGCTAGGAATATTCCTTTTTTCATATTAGAAAATGAAGTTCGATTGGAGTCGAGTTACGGCATTTTGGAGTTTTACTGCATTTTGAAGTGAGAAATGAGTTTTTCGGTTGGAGATGCCCTAAGACCTCTCCAAGGGACGTCTTTTTTCAATAAAAATATTGTTTGTTTTCTTAAAACTGTCAATTTATATCCGCTCTAAAAATAATTTCTCGCTTAGCCCTATCTGTCTTCCTCGGATTAATTGCTGCTCCAAACTAGTAGTAAAGCCAGGACAGACATTTCTGATAGATAAGTAGGCGATACAGTTTCATAATTGGGAGGCTATTCACAAAGCTGAATTAGGGGTATCAATATTTGACCCACTCGTAACACAATTCAGACTCGACTCAAACAATTCCATGTTCAAGTCAACTTATTTGGCAAATATGTTGTTATCCCAAAAACATGATGTTAGCCCGGATCCCCGTGTTACTTAACTCAATCTCGTGTCCGGCATCCCGCACTGGGCACGAAGCACGCGCGCATGCCTCGTCCATGCTCGGGGCTCTACCTTGCGTCCCGCACCAACGGTCTCCCTCGCAGCCACTGGCGGAACCATTTGTTGCCCCCCCTCAAAAAAAAAAAATTTATAGGAGAGTAAAAATTTTTTTTGCCCCTCCTAAAAAATTATTTTTGCCCCCCCCCCCCCTAAAATCTCTTTTGTCCTAACTTGCCCTAAAATATTTATATATTTCTTCACATTTTGTTCTAATATTCTTTTTCATGACAGTTTAATTACACTTTTTTTTTCTTTATTCTTCTTGCTTAAATTTTTTTAAATTTTTTTTCATAATATATAGATATGTAATATTATTTTTTTAATATTTAATTATTTTTGTGCTGTATTTGCCCCCCCCCTCAAAATTGAAGCCGGTTCCGCCCGTGCTCGCAGCCCATGACTGCATGCACGTTATGAGCCTTTGAAGCTTTAACTATGATTTGCTCTTTTTCTTTTTTTTTTTTTTTTTTTTTAAATATTTTTTTTTTTTTTTGACAAATATGAGATTGTTTGATATAGTGATTATGTGAAAGGGTAACCAAACAGAACAGAAAAAAGAAAGAAGAGAAGACAGGAGCTTGAAAAAAAAAAGCGAGGGAAAATTAATCTATTCCAATTAAACGAAACAATACAAGTATATAAAAGAGCAGTGAGAGGTAAAGAATAAGAAATGCTAGAGTACAATACAAGCGTATGCTAAGCCCTGTTCTAATATCTTCTCTCAAATTAAGCGTTCTTTGAGTGAACGGTTAATTTGGAACGAAGAAAATCAAATGTAATAGAAACAGAATTATCCTTGGTTAATTTTGATACAGAGAGGAGATTGTGTGTGAATACGGGAACATGTAGTAAATTGCAAAGGTGAAGCTTACGAGACGAGTCCGGCAAAAGAAGAAGTCCTTGGCCGTAGTTCTGTATAGGAATGGTAGTGCCATTCACAACAGAGACAGATTCGTGTCCGTGATATGCAGAGGGGAATTGAATGGTCGAGGCGTCCGACGTCATGTGAGATGAAGCGCCGGAGTCCAGGACCCAAGATTGAGATGCAGTCGGATTCGGTTGAGCTAGAACAGCTCGAGGTGCAGCGTTCGTTGGAGGGGCCTAAGACAGATTGCAACGATGCCAGCAGTTGGACGCTGTATGACCGATCTTGCTGCAGATTTGACAGATCGGACGATTACCAGAAGTAGGGGGCTGAGATTGAGCATGTTCAGGGTTAACGCGAGGTCCGTTGTTCCGGTATTTGTTGGAACGCTTTGGGTTCTTGTTCCGAGTTTGATTGTAGGAAGTGGCGTAGTATGCGGCCGTTGTTGCAAGTTGATCATTCTTGATGTCCTGGTTGATGTGTATCTCCTCGCTGCAGAGGAGAGAGTAGAGAGCATCAAGATCGGCAGGAAGAGAGGAGGAATGTATGTACGTCTTGAAGGAGTTGTATGTGGCCGGGAGGCCGTTGAGGATGTAGAGGACAATTTCTTCGGGATCAATCTTGGTGCCGGACGCCGCAATGTTATCCACGATGTTCTTGACGTGAGCTAAGTATTGCTGCATTGTCTAATTGTTCATCTGGATGTGATGAAACTCATTCTTGAGTTGAATGATACGGGAGCGACTCGACAACTGTAGTCGGCGTTCAAGAACGGCCCAAACTTCGTGTGCCGTGGCAGAGGTAATTACGTAGGGAAGAATGGCGGGAGAGATCGTTGAAAAGAGAGCTGAGATGAGGTTGTTGTGGACAAGGCGCCACTGTGCATGATCCGAGGATGTCGGATCCGATGGTGGAAGCATTTTACTCGTGAGATGATCGGCATATCCGTTGGCCGAGAGATGCTGGAAGAAAGATCTGAGTACGCCAGATGGCGTAGTTGTCGGCGGTGAGGGTATTTGGAATCAGGTTCTTGATGTTTGAGATGATGAACTTGAGGGTTTACGGGAAGAACAAGCTCGGTGTGTAGTCCGGCGAGTGTAGATGAAACGGGAGGGAGGGTGGAAGAAGATTCTTGATCCCCCATGACTGACTCTTTGATACCATGAAAGGGTAACTGAATGGAACAGAGAAAGAAAGAAGAGAAGACAGGAGCTTGAAAAGAAAGCGAGGGAAAATTAATCTATTCCAATTAAACGAAGCAATACAAGTATATATAATGACACCGGCCAGGTAGGGGGTTCGACGATTCCACGTCGACGATCCGGTGACAGTCGCCGGACACTGCTCCAAGAACTTCTTGGAGGAAAGATCCACCACCTAAGACTCACTCTTAGGATACAGGAAAACACATGAGATAAACTCAAAATTTATTCATATCAAAATCTATCATATTACAAGACATTGGCTACCTATTTATAGCCAAAAGAAGGAACATACTAGGCTACTCAAAACAAAAGAAAGCACTAAATCTATGTAGCAAGATAAGCTACCAAATGGATTGAATTATCCTGAAGTTAATACAACTAATGGCTCAGCTCCGGCGTCATATAAGAGCAGTGAGAGGAAAAGAATAAGAAATGCTAGAGTACAATATAAGCGTATGCTAAGCCCTGTTCTAATATTATGATTGGGGTAGAGATATACATGATAAAAAAAAAAAAAGCTCCGCCAAATTGTGTTTATGGGGGATACTACGAAGCTCAATATGTCACTACAACTTCATTTATTTGTCATATTATTATATACAAAGTGGAGTTGAAGTAAATGATGTATGATGATCAAGTGGCGGTCATCTTTAATAAATCACTCAACCAATAAGCTTTTTTTAAAGTTATGGATCATTCTTGGAGTTACAAATAAGGTTTATGTGTGAGTATTAAAATCTTTTTTTGTTAAACATGTACAATTAAAAGATAGGAAATAGATGCAATACATCTTTGTATAGTATGTTATATAGGTAATTAAGTAATGAAAGACTAAGGCTTCATTTAGGACGGCTTTCTTACTACTTCTTAAAGCAACTTTTTAGTAAAAAAAAAATTAATTTTTGTACTAGAAAGGTGTTTTAAGAAGCAGTAAGAAAGCCGTCACAAATGAAGCCTAAGATTGTTTTGATAGGTGAATGATATGTGATGTAGATTAGTTTTAAAACTTAGGCATCAAATGAGAAGCAAAAGCTTGCAAGAAAGTAGGGTGAAAAAAAAAAAAGAATAAATATGGTTTGGAAAAAAAATGTTTATGTGAATTTAAGAGTTCTATTTTATCAGATATGATTTTAAGGTTATAAAAATTTGATTTTGTGTGAAAATTTTCTAAAATCATGTTAGTAGTGGCTTTATACCATTCTTTTATTATCACCAGACAACTTTGATATAGAAAACAATTTTCTATTTTTATCATTGATCTTATTTCTCCGTCTTCCTACAGTTCAAGCTGCTCCAAAGCAAATGTTGCAAACATAAAAATTGCATGCCTTGAAATTTAGACTATTGCTTCTATATGACGGGCTTGCAAAGCCAGTAGAGCACAAAGAAGAGATCTTGAGGTTTTAAGGCATGCTCTTTCACGAGGTGTTGAGGTCCTACATTCTTTGTTCAAGAAAAGTTCTACATAGTTTAGCAATAGTAGATGCAAGTATAGAAGACATTGAATGTTTGGAAGAGTTGTTGTTCATGGTGGATGTTGTGCTTGTCCTTCCTTATTTTCTTCTGCTTATGTTTTGTAATAATTTGAATCAATAGCTCGTAGTTTTTATTTCAAATGATATATTTTTAGAGGGTTATCGATTCAATAAGGACTTATAATCTATTATTTATATTAACGCATAAGCCCCTATATATGAGTTTTATTAAAATTTATCTTTTTCTCGATGGGGAATAGATCGACCCAGCTTCCTCAGTTTGAAATTGGAGTAAGTTCCAAGCATGAAGTGCTTCTTGCAAAGGTTTATCATAACTGGGTCACCCATATTAAAGACTTTTTGAGCTATTTGTCCCGCACAATTGCTCTTACAGTTTGGTAGAAAGGCAAGATTTACTATACGGTTAAATAACAAAGTATAAACTATATAAAATGGGCTCTGCCTCAGGAGCAAATGGTAATTTAATTGTAAGCAAACTCAACACAGCGATGACTTCATCCCATTGTTTCACCAACTGAACAGCAAAGCATATCACATTCTCACCAATAATAAGATTGAAAATCTTAATTTGTCCGTTGATTTGAGGGTGATAAGGCGAATTTAACGGAAGATTTATTTCTTGTAGTTTACATTACTCTTATAAAAAATAACTGACAAACTTAGCATCCCAATCTATTTGCAGTTGTTTTCATAGCTCTCATAAAAAATAACTGACAAACTAGCATCCCAATCATACAGGAGATTTCATAAAAGTCCACGAAGATGCACGATTTCAAGGAAAAAGAGTCGGGCTACTTTAACACCACCAAAAATCTTCTTACAAACAATAAAGTGTACAATTTTTGCGTTTTGGTTGACAACTATCATAAGAAAATTGGCTTCTCATCTGATTATGCGCAATCTCAACATAAAAATATAATTTTAGACTTCCAAATTAAATCAAGCTCACGAGGAATTATTCGTACGGACACCGGATGGGAGAACCATCTGGTTATTCGATGCATACCCAGCCCGCGGTACCGAGGGGTATCGACTGCGGGTACCGAGTTGGGTATCCAACAATGAGGTGACATGGCGCATTTTTATGTATCTCCGAATGACCTCCGGTCTCCGCACAAAATAATAAGTCATCGAGCGGACACATACAATCCTGTGTTCTTTGATGCTCACTTGAAAGCCTGGCAAACAGTACACTGTTCAATGAACCAGGTGACTTACAGCATTAATTTTGGCCAAAATAATATGACAGACCAAAGTTTTTTGGGAGCCAACATATGCATCGACCCACCAGCATGGTTTTTTATAATGCACTCATTTTAAATTAAAGAGAAAGTTGCTCTCACACAGACGCAGTCAAGACAAAATCATCATTTCACGTAATTTTTTTTGTCTTTATGAGTTGTTTTTTAATGTAGTTGCTCCTTTTCTCCTAGATTTTCTCCGTTATGTTTTCTCCAATAACTTCAACTTTTCAGCCATAGGGAAAGAGACAGCATTAGTGCAGGGTTGCATCCATTTCTCTCCAGCTTTTAACTCCCTTCATGCTTTATACTATTAGACAACAAGGATCTAGAAGCATCTAAAAATCAAGAAAGTACAACTACCAATAACCAATGTACACGTGGAGTGTAGTTAGAGAGGTTAAACTTGTACTTAAACCCCTATAAATAGGGATGCTGTACTTACACTTGAGATAATGAAAACTCTCACTAATACTCATTTACTGTTTACCTTAACTGTTGGTTTAACAACCTAAACAGTCTATCATGGTATCAGAGCCCTGTCCCTGAGAACGAGTTTTTTTTTTTTTTTTTTTCTCTCGTTCTTGATCCCTCCGCTTATCTCAATGGCGGATTCGTCTACCTCCCTTCCGACCGTAGATTCGACATCAACAACTCCTCAACTCAGCTTTTCTCCTCAGCTCAAGTTCTTGATGAGTCACATCAAGAATCTGGTTTCGGTAAGGAAAAGAGTATTCTCTAAGTGTTGTTCCTGCAGCACAAAATGGGTAAAGTGATTCCACATCACAACCTTTTTCTTCTTTTTGCAGCTGCATTAAGTTTTTACTTGTTGTGGCTGCAAAAGTAGAAAAAATTAAACTAGAAAGTTCCTTTAACAGTGTAAAGCAGTTGTCAAACAAGATCACAGACAGCTTACCAACAACTGAAAAATAGTCAGATTCCAGAGACTTCATGCTACTTTTTCTTTTTTTGTTCTTAATTATTTTTAGAATATTGAGCGAATTTAATGGTTAGAAATTAATAGCTAGTTTACTTGGGCTACGTTTGGGACGGCTTTCTTAAAAATTTTTGTATTAAAAAAACTGCCATCCCAAACATAGCCTCAATCTCTCTAACTTCATGGTGGGAGCCATGGCCCCCAATTCCTTGAAATTATTGCTTGGAATTATGGAGTAGACAGCTCTTTCTAACTGTATATACAGCTGTATACTATCTTTGAATCCCAACCATAATGTTACGCTAAAAAAAATGGAGTGGACGACAAGTAATAGCTATGTACTCAATACTATGCACAGAAAGCTACATTACGACGTTGTTGATGTTGTAACTTCTGTAAATATACAGAAACTTCTGTAAATCAAAAGCATTACAAATAAGGGAGCAGTGAGCTATTCTGCAATAAGTATTTTTTAAAATAAAATGAAATGATTAATCGTTTTCTTAAAAGAGAGAGAGAGAGAGAGAGAGAGAGAGAGAGAGAGAGATTATTGATCGCACAATCAGAGATCTGAGAATGCAGAACTAAAAGAGTGATTCCCTAACGAAGATCTCAAATAAGAGAATGGAGATGTAGAGAGCAATGAAGAAGTTTCTGAGATCTATAAAAATCAAAGTCCTGTTAAACTTCAGAAACAGAAATATAGAGGAAAATAAAACAAATAAAGGAATTAAGGGAATTAAAATAAAAAGTAAACTTGCAAGCCAAAACTGAAAAGAATAATGCTATACGCCTCAAACAAATGCTAAGATCAGATATTATCATATGTGCAGTTTATGTGACAAATTTAAATTTTTTCATTGCTATGAAAATATGCAGTAATTTAAGAAAATTTAAATAATTAAAATAATAATAATCTCAGGCGCAAAGGAATGTTGCGCAGTAAATGCCAAATTACATAGGAAACGGAAGCAGGGAATCATTAAACGAGCCGTTGGAAACTAATTCCAAAATCTCAACTTTTTATCTTCCTCACCCTCAGATACTACAGACCGCCCACCCACCCCGTCTCCCTCCGGCAAGCATTCCGGCGGAACCTCAAACAAAGAAAGCGAAAGTCGCTTATGTGCGACTCCGATATCAAAGAGAATGACGCCTGAGGAGGGATCGGTGACAAGGATCCCCCGCACGGGAAGCCATAAGAATAGCTCTTCTTGCTTCAGACCCTCCACGCCGCGCAGAGCGCCGTAGCTGAGATTGCCGCGCACCACTCTGTCAAAAAACGCTGGGCCGTCGTACTTTGTGTAACAGGGGCGGTTGAGTCGCACCTCGAGAAGGCCTGTGGTGGGATCGAGAATGTACGAGTTGATTTCATTCGGGATGAGACCGGCAGGAAGGCCGTGTTGCCGGAGGAGGTCGTGGACAGACCCGCCGGCTGCGGCGGTGTTGAAGAGGATGAGAGAGATGATCACGGGGAGAAGAAACAGGGGAAAGTGGATGTTAGGCATTAGCGAAGGGTTTAAGGAGAGGGAGATTAAAAAGTTAGAATTTTGGGATTATTATGGGAAGAGAAATGGAGGATTTGGGTTTTGTGTTTAAATTAGGAGGATCGAAAATAGAACTTGGCGGCTAGTGGAGCGTAATTTACGGAAATAATACTTATATGAAAATTTTAGGAGGTTGTTGCATCACTTTCTATTTCTATTTTTATTTTATTTATATTTTAATATAAAATAAAATATATTTTATATGTTAATTAAGTGTTATTTTTATTTTTATTAAATATTACATAAATTTTCTTATGGAGGCTGGTAATAGCTGGGATGATTTTCATTACAAAAAAAAAAACACAAAAAAGAACATAAAAATATATTTTGGGTATTTAAAATAAAATTATTTATTTTCTAAAATTTAAAATATAAATTAGATAAAACACAAAATAATTTTTTAAATAAAAAATAAATAGTGATTTAAACCTTCTTTTTTTAATATTTTTTATTTAATTTTATATGATTTATTATATGAAGGAGTATGAATATTCCTATTACAATGGAAATTGACAAATTTAATCTAAGTATGTGCTGGGAAAACATTTTATTATGTAAGAACTGAAATTTAAAGGTTATAAAACATTAATTTTATAGAAAAACGATTAGGTTTATACGTGAAATATGTTTTAAAAGCTTATTTTGAACAAATTTACTCCAAATGAATCACAACCAGTGAGTTGAGTTAGGTCGTGAACCAACTCGAATTCGACTCGCTAATGAGCTCACATGACAAGCTCATCAAGCCATGAATTTGAGCTTGACCGATAATCAAGCTCATATATTGTACAAGGTTGAGCTAGCTTGAGTTATGTATAGCTCGACTCACAAACTTATCGAGTCTCTCGTTTAAATTAAGATATATTTATATTACTAAACTAATTCCATAATAATATGATAAAATATATAATACATATTTTTAATTTTTTCTCAAGTCAAACTACAACATTCCAAATGAGTTCAAATAATTAAGTTGAGCTTGAGCTTAATATTTTCAAACGAGCCGAGTTCTATCTCATTAAATAAGTTCTCAAGGTCGAGCTTGGTAAAACTTAAACGAGCTTAGCTCAATTAGACATTTACTTGACTTGACTCGACACATTTACACCCCTAGCAATAGTGATGTCCTTCTGCAGGATGCTGATACAGATGCTGCCTTCTTCGAGGTGTTACCGCCTGGAACAAAACAAACGGTGAAAGCAAACAAGCAAGCACAGTGTAAGAGGGGAAGAATACCTCTGTATTCTGTTGTATTTCGTATAGAAAGGTTGAAGACCAAAAAGCTGCCTCGTTTCTACCTCCTTTTCCTATCTGTATGCTCAGTAATTTCCTATTACTATTTTAGTATAACTAAAGGAAAAAGATAGTAAAAGTTTTAAAACAGAAAAAGAAATAAAGGTAGTGGACACGCTGCAGGTTGTTAGGAAGTGTAGGAGTACTCGCAGGTGTCAATAGCTTAACCGGTACATCAGTCCTCCCCAGCATCAGAAGAGCTCGACTCCGACGAGCTGATAGAGATGATAGCGCCGTCTGCTGGTTTGTAATGTGTAATATCCGCCACATTAAAGGTGGAGGAAGTGTTGCAATCAGCCGGTAGCCCGATACTATAGGCATTATCATTAATTTTAGCAACAATGGGGACAGGACCCAGTTTGCGTCTGGCTAGTTTGGAATAAGATCCCGGAGGGAACCTTTCACGACGGAGACGGACCATGACCAAGTCTCCTACCTTGAATACATGCTCTCGTCTGTGCACATCCGCGGCTTCCTTATACCGGCTGTTAGACTGTATAATTTGTTGACGGATTTCAGCGAGCATTTTGTTGTAGTCTTCTGTGAAAGAACTAGCTGCAGCTGAATGGCATTTAGGAACAATTGATAAGTCAATGACAGTATTAGGTGCCTTGGTATAAACTATATCAAATGGAGCCTTCCCGGTAGAACGATTGGGCATCGCATTATAGGCGAATTCTGCCCGTGACAGCATCTCTTCCCATTGTTTCGGTTGTTCCTGCACTAGGCATCTAAGCATGTTGCCCAGCGTTCTATTCACAACCTCCGTCTGCCCGTCAGATTGAGGATGGTAGGCCGAGCTGAACCGTAAATCGGTTCCAAGACGCTTCCACAGTTCACGCCAGAAATGGCTTATGAACTTAACGTCTCGGTCTGAAGTAATGCTCTTAGGCAGCCCATGTAAACGAACAATTTCGTTAAAAAAAAGAGTAGCGACATTCATAGCATTCGCAGTTTTTTTGCAAGAAAGAAAATGGCTCATTTTAGAAAACCTGTCGACGACCACGAGAATGGAGTCGTTGCCCCGCCTAGTCCGCGACAAACCTAGCATGAAATCCATGCTTACGTCCTCCCATATAGAATTTGGTACAGATAGTGGCATATATAAGCCACTGTTTTGCGCTCCCCCCTTGTATGCTTGGCAGATCGGACAGCTTTCAACGAACCGTAGAGTATCACGTCGAAGTCTCGGCCAGAAGAATCGAGATTGTAGTTGGCGCAAGGTGTTGTCCTGACCCAGGTGGGCTGCTAGGCCGCCGCAATGTGTTTCCCGAATTAAATGTTGGCGCCAAGAAAACACGGGAATACACAGTAGATTATGTTTGAAGAGGAAGCCATGCCGAAGTGAGTATTCTTCCCATTGGGAGGATTGTGCGCATTTCGCCCAAATTGCGGCAAAATCATCGTCTTCCGCATAGAGTTCTTTCACGTGTTCAAGTCCCACAAGCTCAGCCTGCATCCGTGTCAACAGCATATTCCGACGGCTGAGAGCGTCTGCCACCCGATTCTCGGTACCTGGTTTGTGCTTCAACGTGAAAGAGAACCGCTGTAGGAAAACTAGCCAGCGAGCGTGCATTCTATTGATTGTCTTCTGAGTGTTGATATGTTGTAGAGCTTTATTGTCACTACACAAGATGAAATCTTGGTGTAGAAGATACGACTCCCATTGCTTAAGTGCGCGGACGACCGCGTACAATTCCTGTTCATAGGCCGCCCACTTCCTTCGAGCTGGACAGAGCTTTTCGCTGAAGAAGGCAACAGGTTTACCTTCTTGCGACAACACAGCACCTATACCAATAGAGGACGCATCAGTGTCAACCGTGAATAGTTTGTCAAAGCTCGGGAGAACTAAAATCGGTGCGGTAGTGAGCGCGGCTTTGATTGCTTCGAAACTGTGTTGCTGTTCGGGACCCCAGCTAAAATTTTTAAATTTCAGGCACTCTGTTACCGGCGCCATGATGATGCTGAAGTTCTTAATGAAGCGGCGATAGAAATTCGCCAAGCCGTGGAAGCTTCGTATGTCAAAAAAAGATTTGGGCTGCGGCCAATCTTTGATGGCTGAAATTTTCTGGGGATCCACATGAATTCCGAGCTCTGAAATGATGAATCCAAGGAAATTAACGCTCGAGGTGACCAATTCGCATTTTGGTAAGTTGAGGTAGAGCTTCTGTTCTCGAAGTGTGCTGAGTAAAACTTTCAGGTGATGTAGGTGCTGTAGCCGATCGGAGCTAAAGACCAGAATGTCGTCGAAATAGACAATGCAGAATTGGCCCAAGTAAGGTTTCAAAATCTCGTTCATGATCCTCATGAACGTGGATGGCGCGTTACACAACCCGAACGGCATCACCTTCCATTCATAGAGCCCTTGGGGTGTCTTGAACGCCGTTTTCCATTCGTCACCGGGGCGAATTCGAACCTGATGGTAGCCACTTCGCAAATCCAACTTGGAGAAGACCGTGGAACCTGTCAGTTGATCCAGCAGTTCGTCGACCCTTGGCATGGGAAAACGGTATTTAACCGTAATCTTATTAATGGCCCGGCTGTCTACACACATCCGCCAATTACCGTCCTTCTTCGGCACTAACAATGCCGGCATGGCGCAAGGACTGAGGCTAACTTGTATCATTTGCCTCTTGAGTAAATCTTCAACCAACTCTTGAAGAATTGCTTGTTCTTTGGGATTGAGGCGATAGTGGGGAAGGTTCGGCAATGTCGCACCTGGTACGAGGTCTATCTGGTGCTGTATGCTACGTAAAGGAGGTAATTCCGCAGGTAACATCTCTGGCATCACATCTCGGTATTGTTCCAAAAGTTCCGAAACATCTGGAGACACCTCTTGTCGTGGGTGGCTTGGATTCCGCTCTGTGATAAGAAGTGCAAACAGCGGCGCCTGTTCTTTCCAATCCCTCACTAAGTTGCATCCTGAAACAAAGTGTATGGCAGCTCGTTTGAATTGGTCTTTGTCACGGGCAGGAGCGTTAGTCGAACCAGGTAACAACCGCAACTTTTTACCCTTCCAATCGAGTGAGTAAACATTCGCTCTGCCGTCGTAGTGGGCACCGACATCAAACTGCCATGGTCTACCCAGAATCAAGTGGCATACGTCCATTTCCAGAACGTCGCAGAGGACTTCGCACGAATAATGTTTGCCAATGGAGAAGGTCACGCGGCATGACTCTGTGACGGCCATCTCCATTCCCTTCTTGACCCAACTGATTCTGTATGGGTGTGTGTGTTTGGTCGTCTTCAGCTGCAATCCTTGAACAAGTGCCTTGGAAACAATATTTTCGGTGCATCCGCTATCTATGAGTAGGTCGCAGACTTTGCCACTTATAGTGCACCTTGTTTTAAAAATGGCGTGGCGTTGGGACATTCCGCTCTGGCGGGGCGCTAGGAGTAACTTCCCCATTACTCCAATAAAGGGTTCTCCCTCATCAGCCTGTACATCCACAGCCACCTCTGCATCCCCGGTTACTGCGTCCTCAGGTTCCGACTCCTCATCAAATTCAGCAATCTGCAGTTGTTGGCGCTGAGGGCATTCATTGGACTTATGCCCCGGTTGGAAACACCTAAAGCATTTAAGATTGGAGGGTTTAGCATAAGGATTAGGTGTTGTGGTGCTCTTCGGTTTATACGGAATTTTTGCTTCCGTGCTCACACCAAAAGGGGTGGCAGATTGGGTTGGCGGGAGACTACTACTTCCCGAACGATTAACTGACTGTGTCGCAGCTTTGTTTGAGTTGGGAATCGGCTCTTGCCAATGCCGCCTAGAATTTGGGGTCTTCAGCTTGCGGTTCTGCTGGACTTCAATTTTGAGGGCCAGATTTATTGCTTGCGGCATGGACCAGACGGAGTTCAATTCCAGCTGGTCTTGGATTGTGTCCTTGAGGCCTCCGATGTATCGTGCTACCAATTGGTTGGGTGACTCGTTGAGATCATTTCGGGCGCTCAATCGGTGGAACTCTTCCGTGTATTCACTAACGGATCTCGTGCCTTGCGTGCAATGCTGGTATCTCATGTAGAGTATCTGCTCAAAATCGGTGGGTAGGAATTGCGCCCTCAGCAGCTGTTTCATTCTGGTCCAAGTGCGGACTCTATCACGCCCTTCACGTCGACGTGCTTGCAGTGTCTGTTCCCACCATGCACTTGCTCCCGCTCTTAACCGACATGCCACATACTTCACCTTCTTGTCCGGATCAATATCCATGTAGTCAAAGAAGTTTTCTACTGCCTTTTCCCAGTCAAGAAAATCTTCAATGTGTAAATGGCCATCAAAAAAAGGTATATCCATTTTTACCTTGAATTCTCCCTGATGCGATCTGTAAGGAATGTGGCGTCGATTCCTTGGGTGCTCTGCGACCTCCAAATTATCCAGTTCCTCTCCACTGGAATATTGTGGGATCACGCCTCTCACCGGTTCTTCTTCAGAATCGGAATGATCCCGGTGATTAAGCTGTTGATATCTTCCTATAGGTTCTCCAACCATTCTTCGCCGAGGTGCTGGCCGATTTACTCGTGCCTCTTCCCGGCGCTGTTCCTGATGCATTGACCCCGTCCGCAGGAAATTGAATTCTCTGCGCATATCTATTACCAGCCGCTGTACATCGGTTGCAATATCGTCAATCCGGCGATTGACGATTTCTTGATTCGCCCACAACGCCTCAAGCGTCCGAGCTCCCTCGGTTGCTGGCTCCTTGCCTTTATCCGCCATTCCGTCGTCAGATACGAGTGGCTCTGATACCAGATGATGTCCTTCTGCAGGATGCTGATACAGATGCTGCCTTCTTCGAGGTGTTACCGCCTGGAACAAAACAAACGGTGAAAGCAAACAAGCAAGCACAGTGTAAGAGGGGAAGAATACCTCTGTATTCTGTTGTATTTCGTATAGAAAGGTTGAAGACAAAAAGCTGCTTCGTTTCTACCTCCTTTTCCTATATGTATGCTCAGTAATTTCCTATTACTATTTTAGTATAACTAAAGGAAAAAGATAGTAAAAGTTTTAAAACAGAAAAAGAAATAAAGGTAGTGGACACGCTGCAGGTTGTTAGGAAGTGTAGGAGTACTCGCAGGTGTCAATAGCTTAACCGGTACATCAAATAGCCTCTTCTATCCTTGTATTGCTGATCATTTGACTAATAAATCCTTTTTAATTGGTTCAAAGATAAATCAAATTTAAAATGGTTTGAATTGTTACGTGAACCTTAGTTTGAATCATTATTTTTACTCTCATAGTTAACAGTGATACTTATAGATGGTATCATTTGTAAGCAAAGATGTTTTTGCATGCCGCTAGTCACACCGTTTGTCTGAGCAAACTCATATCACAAACTCTTCTTCTCCTTCACATGCCATCGGCCTCATTAATGCATGTATACATTGATCTTTCATCATGAACTCTTATTCTTCTTTTTATGTTGTCAATCTTATCAACACTTGTCCCTAACAAATTCTCGTCAAAATCTCTTCTCCTTCAGAATTTGACAATTTTGTCTTTCCAACCCCCACTCATCACCCATCATGAACATCACTTCTCTTTCATGTACTATAACCTTCGATGTCGTATGTCCCTAATGAGCTCTTGTTACGAAATCCTCTTTGCCTTCACATATTTTTTGTTTATTGATATCTTTCCTCAATGAGCATGATGAGAACACGAACCATACCAAGATTCAAACCGAAGCAGACAAATCTTGAATACAAATCATTCTCTTATTTGAGAAAATTGTCATCAAAGACGAGCCATTGGATATATCTTATTAAATAAATATTTAACAGATATATTTAATTAATTATGTATATTATGATCGAGTCGTATCAAATCAACTTTCTCATTTTATGTTATGCTTAAATCCTCACAATTCTTACCCATTTGCAAAAGATGGAGGATAGTAAGAAAAATAATATAATTAGCTTTAAATTCATTTTAATTGTAAACATATGGGAGGATCCAACCTAACCAATAGTCTTAATCAGCCGGTCATCTGCTAGTTGTTATAGTTGATTAAATTTGTTTTGGTTGACCAACAACCCCGATATTTATTGTTATGTGTGTAACCCGATCATATATGACAAGCTACAGGATTTTATATGAAAATATGACAATCTACACGATTTTATTGTTATGTAGTAACTCTTCAAATATTTTGGTGTTATGCACAAATTCTATCAATTTATTTAAGTTTTTAAATATTTGGAAATGAATTTTCGGGCATTCTATATTGTTGTATGAAGGCTAATTGTCGGTCGATATTTCTAAAGAGTTCTTCATTGAAAATCACAAAGGAATTGCTTTGATATATGGATGAACTGGAATGCTCTCTTTTTCGAGTACTTTCTGCTATATTCTGTTGTGGAGGATTGTCTTGCCTTTTTTTTTTTTTTTTAATATGTTCAACCATCTACAATCTTTTGCATATTTATTTGGTATAATTATTGTTAGTTCTATGTGGAATCTTATCATAACAGCCCATAATAAAATTATTTGAAATATGAAAAATCTGCTTGTGAGCGTAGTGGCGTCAGGAAAATGCCGCTGCAACGTTGAACCCTTTTGTTCTATAGTAACTTTAGGTTGAGCATGCAGCGCAGTGGCAACCTAAACTAAAAGCTATTTTTTAAAATATCTACTATAAATATTCCACCGGCGACATTCCTCCCCCTCATTTCACTACCTTGCCATCCAAGAAAATAATGGAGAAGAAGAGAGAGAGATAGAGAGAAGGACATTTAGAGCATTTTCATCGGTCGAATCCTTTGCGAAATTTCTTCTTATCATAATAGGTAACCCGAATTCTACCTTTATTTTCAGTGATTTTGTATTATATGATTTTAATCTTCCGAAACTTGATAAAAATATTTTTTTCTCGTGAAATTTCAAACTTTTCCTGTTTAACTTTTCATATGTGATAGATATGATTCTTATGGGCTTTTTGATAGCAATATTATTAGATTTCTTTGGGTAAATTAATAAATACAATTTTCTGAAGTTAATGAATAATATATATAGATTGTCATGCATTTCATAGATTATATCGGAGTTATTGCAATTTATGCATGTTGTTGAATTGCACGAAAAAATGATATGACCAATACATGATGAATATTACATTTGCTTGTAAGCAATGAAGACTGACTATAAGTAATATAATTAATATGAGTTTACTATTAAAATGTAAACCATGTACAAGATCGAAGACGAGCTGACGGACATTCTTTAAAATAAAAATTTGTGATATAATATTAATGTTAGTCTGTAACTGATTGCCTGATTGTACTGTCGGCAGAGAGAGATGACTTTATTGATTTATTGAAAGTCATATGTTAAAATATATAATTGATAGAAATAATTGAAAGATGGAATTGACCGATAATTATGAATTGATAAGATAGATGGATGATAGATGGAAGAATGAAAACATCATTTTAAAGCTTGATGTCTTGCCTTGCTAAATAAAGTTATATACTGTTGATGCCTACATTAATTTGCATACATGAAAGCATATGGATCTCGATACAAAAATAGCATACATACATTGCATAATGATATACTTATATAAATGATACAGATTGAACATATTAATACAATATGTATATGTGACAGTAGTAATAATGCTAGTGATAGAAACACTCATGATTAATATATAACATACAATGAATATAACTGACAACACTATATATGATATTGATTGATTATTTTATATAAAATTGATGTAGTTACTCTTTCAGTATATGTCAGTGGTTTATGGATATAGTGTAATGATTATGTTTTTCTTGTTTTTTGATCATATTGATTCATATCACTAGTGAGAGATCATTGTTTATACTGATAGTTAATGATTTTTATTTTAATTAAGATGAGCATATATATTGATTTTTTTAGACCTTGCATTAAAAGCTTCAATAGTTTTAGAGTCACTACCAAAAAATAAGGTTTTTGCAGCGGTTTTTAAAACCGGTGCAAATAACCGTTGCGAAAGGGTTTGTTTTTTGGTAGTGAGTTTTATTAGGCTCTGTTAGTTCATTATATGAATTTTATTGATTTCATGCCATAAATGGGATCAGGATCCCCTAGAGTGAGGCAGATCAAAAAATCCAGGTTTTCTTTTATTTTTTGTAGTCAAGAGCCTATTGAGATAGATTGATGTTGTAAATGATCTCCAAGCTATTTTAAGTCGAATATTGACAAAAAAGAAAAATAGTGAAAATTTTTTATGTATAAAATTTGTTTTTGATAGCTTTTTCTTTTAATTCAATGTATTGCCACATTGGATGAACAACTATCATATCATTGATGATTAGTCAGATTTTGGGATTTTTCATTGCATATTTTTTTTATTTTTTTAATGTATCTAATGTAATTGTAATTTTTATTTGTTTTTTTTTTCCATTTCTACCACTTGTTAGCTCTTTCTCTTAGAATTTATAATCATTTTATAACTTCATTATTAATGAAAATGCTCAGCATAGTCTTCAATTTTCCAAAAAATTTCTCGTGGTGCACACAATTTCTAATTTTTTTGTACAGCTACAATATCATAATAAAAATTCGATAAGACTCGAGTCCTATATTATGATTTATGCTTTGTTTAAGATAGCTTTCTTATTATTTCTTGAAACAACTTTTTAGAATAAAACATAAAATTTGTGTATTAAAAAATTGTTTTAATAAGCAGTAAAAAAGCCGTTCAAATGAAACCTTTGGTGTAACTATGATATTTTATTAGGATTTTTATCTAACCTTTATATTTTAACAAAAAACTTGTGCGATTTTGTAATTTGCATTATTAAAGTTTATTATCACACATAAACTAAGTCTACATTTAAAATTTCCTTTTTATGAAAATAAAGAAAATGGCCATATGATTTGTGATAAATATTGATAAAATTGGCATGAAAATGCTTTACAATAATCATGATGTGAAGGTTGATTTGAATGACATTGTGCACATGTTAGGTGTGAGACTGACTGCTCAGTTTTGAAAAGTGTGCTTCCCTTAATTGCTGCTCTAAACAATTGACTGGCCTTCATCAAAGGGAGGTTTTGATTATTGGTCTATGTCATGATTGAAAATATTTTTATATAATAAATTTTATTACTCATAAAATTAATTTGATAAAAGATTTTTTTAATTGTTTAAATAATTAATCTTTAAAAATAATTATTGTAAAAATTTTATGTGGTATTCCAATAAATTTATGTTCATGATCATGTGTATTAATGGGATCAATTCAATGATGTATAAATCATCTAAATTGGAGAAGCATACCAAGAATTATGATAAAAACATTCCAAAATTATTTAATGGGTTTTAAAAACTCCAAGTTTTGAGTACCAATAATCAGATGAATTCTAAAAAATTCATAAAACAATAAGAATTCAAGTTCTGTTCGACATATAAATGGTAAAAAAAAGAAAAATTTTGAGCAAACTTAAAAAAGAAGCCTATAAATTATATATGATTTATAGGTAATTTGCCACTACATCTACTCCCGCCCCCCCCCCCACCCCCCCACTCCCCGCTCCTCCCCTTTCCACACCCCCCCCCCCCCACCCCCCCACACCCCCCCCCTCCGTCCACCCTCCCTCCCCCCCCCATCCCCCCCTCACCGCCCCCCCCCTCCCCTTCAAAGTTTTAAAATACTATAGTCTTTAGACAATTGTCCAACATAATCAAATCCCACCAGGAGGCGTGGCCCACATGGACCCCCGACATATCTGTGAAACGTATAATGACTAAGGATAAATGAACAAATAGGAGTCGAGCCGACTTCAAGGAAAAAAAATATCTACACTTTTTGCATATTCTGAAAATTAAGGCTGAATCCGCACCTGCACATCACAACTTATCGTTATCATCATTGTCAACCTGTAAATATTTTACTCGAACAATTAAGAAATGTTACTGTCACGAGCAATCACATTGAGCCATATGATCTTGTTAAAGGGCTCTAATATATACCTAATTTTTAAAAATAATTTTAAAGATCAAAATTTATTGATGTCATTATTTCCTCGAAAGAGATAAAATCATGAGTATTTTATAGCGCTAGATTACTCTTGAGAAAGACTATACGTACTAAATAACATAAATATCAGTTTTGATTTACAACATTGTGCCAACAATAAATTTGACTCATATTTTTTAAAAGTTATTACAATCAACAAAGCCATACATGAAGAAAACAAATTCATATATATTAAGATTGTGAACAATGACCATCATATTACAATGATGGTAAAATATGGCTAACACGCTATGCTTTGCTTCAAATGATTTTTCATTGAGTTTTTAAAATGTTGACTCTATAGTACTAGTGAAATGGAGCTCTTTAAGTTGCACATTGGTATTCTATTGGCGCGCAGTCTTATATTTTGCATAGTTAAATTAAAGTTTATTATCACGCACATTAATGTAATAAGAAATTAGTAAATATCTATATATTAGTAAATTATTTGCATGGTTATATATCAATTATATATATAATTCAAAGTTTTACATGCTCAACATTTACAACTACGAATTAGGAAGCTACTACTTTCCTGTAGGTCATCGTTTAGCTCGTCAGCTTTCCATGAAAGAGCTTGTGTGGACGGATTGCCCCCACAATCAACGGGGCATGGATATTATACGTTGTGACAACGAAGCACTGTTCATAGGCCAGTGAAAACCCCAGTCAACCTAGCATGCAACACACACCAATTTACACGGGCCAACACTTAGGGCTTGCACTGTTTGTCAAGGGATTCGAACCAGGGACATGGGCTTTACCTAGCCGGCTTTTCAGCACCCGGACAAACAGCGGTGGGTGGCATCCACAACATGAGGAGGCTTCTGCGATATGCTTTCTTGTTCGAATGAATTAGATCATCAGTTAAGAAAGAGGGCCCAACGACAACTATTCTTGATAAAAATATCCAAAGTTAGGTAGCCCACTTGCAAGTCTGAAGCATGTGATCTGTCTATGTCTTCTCCTTGCACTTTATATGCATGATTAAAGCTACAGAGGCTGAAGAAATAGTACCTAGAGACAAAAACCAACCAACTCTTCACTGTGGAGCACTTTTTGTTTGCGTAGCTCAAAGCTGCAAGCAATGGAGGACAATGTAATTCTTTTAAGGCAATCTTATGCATATTTTGTTATGCAAAATGAACACATATAGTTTCCACTGCACAACTTTTCGAACTATATAATATGCAGCAGTCGGCTTTGGCTTGATTGTAAAAGTTAACGTTCGATCAGTCAAAGTTTCAATTTTATTTTATTTTAGTATAAACGATTCTCTCTTATAGTGATGATAATAATTAAAAAAATAACTAAATAATGAAAAAAAAATGACTAAAACAAATATTTGACCTCTCTCTTTATATGTGGAAATCTAGATTGTTAAGTGTGGAGTTTAGACACAGAGAATCGTTTGGTTTTGTGACTGCAAACATTAAAAGCATAGTTACCTTTCATTACTTCTCTTTTACTATTCACCCATGTGCTTTTATTGCCCTTTTAATATTCATAGTCACAAAACCGAATGGTTCTCTATGTCTAATGTCTGGACTCCGCACGTAATAATCTCTCCTGTATATAATCCTTTTATGGGAAGTAATAACTTTCAAATTAAAAAAAAAAACATTAATATAGTCAAATCTTACCCTCAATTGTATTTTAAAATACATTTTCATTAATTTTTTTTAAATCCTTTCTCAAATTAATAAAATGATCAACTAAGCAAATCATTTTTATAAACCCCTATAAAATAATATAAAACTAATCAATGATTGTGACATATATAAATACATCAATAATATTCGTATACTAACATATTATATAAGTCTACATACAAAAATTTAAATATTAGATATATAAATATATAAAACGGTACATGTAAATTCACAATTACCCCTTATCTTAAGTGATTATCTCTTACTGCAGAATCAAGATTGACCGGGCTAAGTTGGTGTTTGATTACAAGTTTTTAAAATTCACTTGTATTTTAAAGAGTTAATTAGTATAAACTAAATTTAATATATTTGAATACTCTTAATTATTTTATTCGTTATAAATTAAATTCAATAAATTATTTTTATATTAAGATTTTGAGGCCATAGAGTGATTTTCGTCAGTCAACCTTATTTGGTGATTTACTCGTCTCATTGTAAGGAACAATTATCATATTTTGTATTTCAAAGATTTTGTGTTTTATGCATTTTTATTTTGTCAAACCTTGCAAAAGTTGTGATATCTTAATTTTTAGCAAAGTTTCATCACATAACTGTTGGTATGTGATAGATATCGACAATATGAGTATTTTGCTTGTAATATTATTGAATTTTATGAGTAAAATATAAGTTAATGAATTTTTTATAATTTGTAATTGATACGTCATCCTGAAATTATCTTGATTGGGCACGAATCTCGAGGAAAAATCAGTTCGGAAACTTCAAGAATTAAATTTGAGAGCATATGAACTATGATTTCAGCGAGTCTACAGTCAAATTGAGCGTCTCGGAAATACGAACCCGACGACACCAAGATCAACCCAATCCGAGCCCAAATGAGTCCGTATCAAGGGCTCAAAGCGCTGTTGGAAGGTTCAAATCGCAATTTGAGTTACCAAACGGTCTCTGATTTTGACGAGCTTATACTTGAATCGAACGGCTCGACGAGACGAATCCAACGAGAAAAAGATTGCCGAATTCCGACATCATTAAGGCCTTCAAATGCCCAATGAACGGTGCGTGATCAAAGGATTTGATATCGACCGTCCATTCAAAACACTCCCAATTCACCACTGATCTCATACCTATTTACGGGCTATGTCACTCCAGAAAAACTATAAATAGAACCCTCATTCTTCACAAAGGGGACTCAAGTGAAGAGAGAGAAGAAGAAGAGGAGAAAGGGGAAAAGGAGTTTCCTTACCTCCTCGACCACCGTCGGAGCTCTTCCTACCGCCTGAAGACGCCAGAACTCTGCCGGATATTCGGGAGAAGGCCAGAATTCTGCCCAACTTCCATGGGATGCTGAAATTCTTTCCAATTTACAAGAGAGTTCCCTCCTGACGCCGAAACTCCGCCCAAGTGAAGCTGGAATTCTCCTCTGCCACCAAAGACGTCGGACTTCTACCCGACGTCGGACCTTCACTCTTCGCCAAGTTTCTACCCGACGCCGGACTTCTACCGGTTATCGGAGTTCGCTGGACGTCTATGCAAAGATGCATTTCTTTCCATTGCTGAACTTCTACTTGATGCTGCCCTACTGATCTTCATCGTCAGACTACAGTCCTTCCGACCTCCGTCGCCAGCCGACTACGGTCCTCCTGACTTACGTCGCCCGCCGACTACAGTCTTTCCGCCATCCGTTGCCCGCCGACTACGATCCTCCTGACTTACGTCGCCCGCCGACTACAGTCCTCCGTCGCCAGCTAACTACGGTCCTCCTGACCTACGTCGCCCGTCGACTGCAGTCATTCTAACAAAGCGAATACATCGACAGTAGCTCTTTGTATTTACATCATGTAATGTACTCCATAAGATGTACATCAAGCTAAGGCCTTCTCCCAAGGAAGGGCCTCATTTGTAATCGACTGCAAATACTAGTGGATCCATTCAAACTGGGCTAGGCCCCGTGGTTTTTCCCCTTTTTACAGGGGTTTTCCACGTAAAAATCTTGGTGTCTCATAAATGCTAGACCCTCTCTCCTTATCTGATTGCGTGCCGGATTTTCGTACAATGATAAGACGTTAAATATGATATTTCTCTACCGCCGCGAATACTCCTGGACGCAACAGTAATGAATAAAAAAATTAGTATTTTTATTTAAGCATACTGTTAATAAAGGCATTGAGAATGAAAATGGGTGTATGATTGAGTAATAGGTAACCGTTATTATTTTTATAATAATGTGATAATAATATATATGACGACAAGCAAAAATGTGATTGCAGTGATGTTGAGTGGAGACTTATTGACTTGTATAGGATGTTAGACCGATGAGCTTTCCTTTAAATAACGTGGTTTGATGTTATCATTTATTGATTTACATAATGCTGATTAAGAGTTGTAAAGAGATGATTACTAAGTTGATAGGCAAAAAGTGATAACTTTGTTTACTGAACCAACGATTTATTGATTTGATACAAGAAAAATATATTGCTTAATTTAGGATTTCTTACTTGTTTACTATTGTAACAACTGAAATATAAATTAATGATTCATTTACCTTTTTATATTATTATTTACTAATTTATCATTACTGTATGAATTAACTATTACTACCGCTAATTTACAACCAACAGTATAATGACATTAAGCATATAACATATTGAGCACATAATTAAAATACTAATTCGATAATGATATAGAATAAATAGATAGTATGTGTACATCATTATAGGGTATTCTGCCTTGATGTGATTCTGATAGTATTTGAAAATCCTTAGTTTTTAAAATAACTTTTTTGACATAAAATAGTAAAAAATTATTTCAGAAGTCATTAAAAGTCTAAATCACAAACTGTCTTCATCATAACATATATATTGATGTGCTTTAATTACCTTGATTTTTTTTCTAATTTATAGGCTTAGGTGAAATCCTTAAGAAATTGATAGTTGTTTGCACATGGGATTTTTGAACTGTTAGGAACCTGTTTTTCAAATCGATTTTATCAGAGTATTTTGGATATGCTTAGTTAATTTATGAATATTTTTGTATAATTTTTGGATTCCCAAACTTATAGATAAAAAAGAATTTAGATGAATTTAATGATAAAAAATAAATAATTAGAATAATTATTTAATATTTTAATATAATATCCTAATCCACTAATGCATAATTTATTAAAAAGTTATTTTTCCAATTCATTTTCGTTTTCACCATGACAAAGAGGGAATTTGGGAAATAAAGAGAGTAAGAGTGGAGAGAGAGTGAGAAAAGTCAAATTTTGAAGGTTTCAGAGTCATTTTTTTCAGTCAGCCCAGTTGAAAAATTTGTTCATGTCGAGGTAACTCAAACTATACCCCTCTTAATTTTTAAAAATAAATAATTTTATCAAATTTTTATTAAAATTTGTTTTCAAAACCAAAAAGCCTCTGTCCAAATCAATAAAAAAATATAGCACCCTTCTTCCCTTTCCCATATAATCCTTTCACAAACTTCCCAAGGGATCACCAACTAAGTTAATTCATTCACCATTCACCATAAAGATCATATATAATCCACGTCAATTATATATATATTGCATAGTTTATCATGGTGCCAAGACAACCATTCAAAAGTTAGTAGTTGGACGGTGGCTGGTTTCACATATGGATTTAGCTTCGTTGGGGATGAGATTATTCTGTGCGGATGTCGAACGCAATCATTGTTCGGAGAACAATCAGAATGAGCCATGCCAACGGTACCGAGTCGAGTACTGAGCAGGGTTCGATGTGACTCTTTCTGGTTGGTCTCCAGATGACGTTCGGCGTCAGCAAAGAATAATTTCAAGCTACGGACAGGATAATTCTTCTTATATTGTTTGCTAATTGTTTGAGGTTTTTATATTGTCTATTTTTTTTAATAACGTGCAACCTAAGTAATATATAAAAAAATATTTAATTTAAAAGAAAGTACTAAAATCTTAAATTTATGACAAAGAGATCAACAAAATTTTTATAATATGTATAATTATAAAAAAAAAAAAAATGAATTTTAATATTACGTGTAAGTATATAAAACTTTTCTCGACTACGGACCAGCCATCTAGTTCCACCGCTGATATAATTGCTTTGTCTGGATCCAGAAGCAATAAAATGGAGTTATCTGAGCTCACAGCTCTTTTAGCAAATTAATCAGTTGCGGGTTGGAGACGGGAAAATGTGTACATTTGTTGCGCAATGAAGAAATACAAAGGCCTAACCAGCAAGTACCTTTCTCTAATCACTTAAACTAATCTATTTTTATTTTAATTTCTCCAAGCAATCCTCTTCTTCCAAAACTTTTCCTTGAAAAAAATTTATGTTTGTCATAGATTTGTCTTATTAAGTTTGCAAGGTTCTTCATGGATTATTTAAACTTATACTGTTATATTTATGGGTAATCAATGGCTCTTTCGCCTGAAGTTGGCTCGTTTGTCTTAGTCTTAAATGTTTGACTTTGATGGCGGAATATGGCTTCGAGCCATGAGTTTCTTACTCGGTACAAAATTTAGTCGATAAGGTGCTTGATCAAATGCCCCTTTGACAACGATTCATTTGTTTAAACCCAGCTTTACTTTCTTATGGATAAAGCGTTCGGTTTATGGCTTAGATCAGTGTTTGTGCATAATTTTTAGAAATTGAAAGTTCTCTTGATGCGAGGAATGCCTTCCTGACTTTATGACCGTTAAAGAACTTGTATTTTGTGGCTTTTAAATCCTTTAGTCCCGCCTATATCGAATGCTTAGTGCGATGTAATGGATCGGCTGAAGAATTGGATTTGCTAGAAGGAATTCCCAATCCAGGGAACGAACACAAGCTTAAAAGCTTCGAAAGGGATTAATATTCATTAATGCCTCCATTCTTCTTACAACATTATATATATAAGCTAACAAGAAAACTTTCTAGAAATAGGTATAAAACCATATCTATTATTCCTAAGGAATATTATAACTAAAAGAGCTCGACTCCGTCGAAGCGCGTTATAGGGAGGGAGATAGATGTAGAAATTATAATTAATCCTTCTGGGTCGAAGATTTTGAATGCTGACAAAAGATTTTTCATATATATTCATCTGCTTCCACAGTCTCAATCATACTTATTCGTAATTCTTCCTCCCTCATCTCCCACCTATGATCATACAATGTATTTGCAATTGTAACTCTAAAGTCTTAATGAAAATCAAAGAGTTCAACCATAATAGATGTTGATTTAGATTGAGTTCCTCCTTTGCCGAACATAAGATTTTTTCATTGTTTGTATAACATCATTTGATGTACTTCCATCATGCAGTATATCTCTAAATAGCGACACAGAAAGAAACCTTCTTAGAGCATCCATGACATGTATTTTTTATTTAGGTTGTTCAGACAGCTAGCTGATAGTCCATGATGTGGAGCGTTTTATTTATAATATTCCTTGGGAATAATAGATCCTATGATGCACAGACACGGACACAGCGACATGGATAAGACACGACACGGACACGGGACACGTCAATTATTGAAAATATAGGACACGAACACGGTATTATAGTTTTTATATTTAAAAAATAGTGTATAAAAATTAAATTAGTATAATTTTAAAAATAATTTTAAAATAACAAGTCATTTAACTAAAATTTGTGCTTAAAATGATTAGTATTAGGATGTCGAGAGTCAGACGTCGATGTCGTTTATTAGTCACCGAGAGAGGAGATGAAAATACCTTCACTGCCAAAAATAAATGAAAATGAGAATATTCGATGATTGGGTATTAACTGCAGACGTTGATTTGATGTTGTTAATAGGAAATAAGAAATTTAGTTTAAATCCCGCAAAATACTAGAAATTATATTTTAAAAAATTCATAAAATATTTAAGATAAGCATGTCGGATACGCGTGTCCAATTTGTATATAATATTTTTTAATCGGACACATTTTCGGCGTGTCCGACACGTGTCAGAGGAGTGTCGGACGAGTGTCGTGTCGGAAACGGTGTAGGACATTCCACGCCTCTTTGAGGAGAAGTGTCGGTGCATCATAGAATAGATCTAATTTTATACTTATTTCTAGAAAATTCTCTTACTAACTTATATATAGAATGTTGTAAGAAGAATGGAGGCATTGATGAATATTAATCCTTTTTGAAGCTCTTAAGTTTGTCTTCATTTTCCTGGATTGGGAATTCCTTTTAGCAAATCTGATTCTTCTGCCGATCTACTACATCAGTTGGTATTAGAGCTTAGAGCTTATGAAGAATGACGGACTGTTGAAGAAAATGGCCTATCGACAATGATAAAAAATGATGAAAATGAGTGGTCAACGAAGATCAATGCGGAATAAGATGGACGGTTGAAGATAATCGACATCAAATAAGATGGGTGGTCGATGATGATTGACGTCGTGAAGCCCTTCGGGCAGCTTAAGTGAATGCATCACTTGATTGAATGATTGATTCATGTTCTAATTTCATTTGTTCCCTGGACAACATAAGATCTTCGACAATCATACTAGCGCCTTCGCCTTCATTCTTTTCAACCGCTTTATGCGAATGATCCCAGATCCGCGTGCCTCCAACGAGCCCGACCCTAATTCTGCCTCCAGATTCTCCTGTGTCTTCGCCGTTGCTCCTGTACTCTTCTATAATGCTTGCGCGACCGGCCCTATGTTCGAGCGCAACACCAGTTCTAACTTCATTTCTCGTACCCACGGCCCAAGCAGATCCGCCAGCTCATCCCAATTATGCCTCTGATTCCTCTTGCCTCCAGACCAGCGATCCTGATATGTTACCACTCGGATCCAGTGATGATACACCAAGCCCTACTTTCGCCTTTCCTACCACTGCATTTGTCTCTGCCTTCCCTCTTGAAGAAGATCCTCCAACTGCCGACAGTGACACCGAGTCATCCTCTGATTACTCCGAGCTATTTACAAAGCAGCAATTGTAACAACAACCGCAACAAATGATTCCCAGTGATGACTCTAAAGTTGGAACAGGGGCAATAGAAAATCATCAGTTCAAAGATGCTCTCGAGACCAAGCTAGTGCATTGTTGTTTTAAGCCAACCACATCATTTGATTCAAATCAGGATAAATCTATGAATAACAACAGGTGTGCATATGGTGAAAATATCAAAAGAAACTTTGATGAAGATGGCTGTAGCTTTAACATGTCTATTCCCAAGGATGAAAATAGATGTCATCCCACAAGAATTGTGGTTCTAAAGCCTAATCCTACCGATATTCATAAAACAAAAACTAATTTAGCCTCTAATATTGCCGTATTAGTTCTCGAAGGTAGACATAGAGGGAATGCTTAAGAGCTTTCTTGATAAGGTATGGTCTCATAAACTATTATTAGAAATGATACATTGTGAGAACAAATCATGTTGCAATGACACTTGTAGAAGGAATGCTTCTTTGCCTTCACTTTGTGGGGATTAGTTTAGTTCTAATAAGGGATTCCTTGTTGATGAAAGCCCAATATTATCCTCTAAGTTATCTGCATTGAGGAAGAATGGTGATTTGATTTCACGAATCAACATATTGGGATGTGTGAGAATGAAGTAGATGACTTGTTTGATGATTTGGTAGCTAACAAAGGAAAGCTTGGAATGCAAGATGAAGCTATAGAAGTAAGTAGAATAGAAATTGCTGCAAGGACATTAAATCATCTCATGTTTTACATAGGGTTTAATGCAGTGAATCGGTGGAAGAATCAAATCTACTAGAAGGAATTCCCAATCCAGGGAACGAACACAAGCTTAAGAGCTTCAAAAAGTATTCATATTCATCAATGCCTCCATTCTTCTTATAACATTCTATATAATCACTATGTTATGTGGATAATCATATGTATAATTTTTTTTGCTCTTCTATTAGCTTGCTTTCATAGAATGTAAAGACCTACGACCATTTTATCCTATGGGATAGTGTGATCGTACCCTTTGCATTCTAATCCCCACCAGCAGCATCCTTTAAGAGACCCGTATGTATAATTTTCTGTGATAGTAGGATATGGGTCTCGGATAGTAATGCTCTAAGGAGAGAGTTTCTGCGTGAAACCCACTACTCTGAGCATACCATTCATACGAGTAGTAATAAGATGTACCATGATTTGAATTTGATGTTTTGGTGGCCTGGGTTTAGTAGAGAAATGCCATAATAATTATTTATTTAAGTGTGAAGCATGTCAAATGGTAAAACCTAAGCATCAGATTTCCAGTAGATTATTGCAGTCGTTGCCTATTCCTGAGTGAAAATGGGAGGAGATCACTTTGGATTTTCCCAAGTCTAGGCAAGACCATGATACATTGTTGCTGATTATTGATAGATTGATGAAGTTAGCTCATTTTCTGCCAATGAGGCAAACATATTTTATTGATAAGTTGGCTCAACTGTATGTGAAAGAGATCATTAGATTGCATGAGATTCCTAAGGTAATTGTTTTTTATCGAGATGGTCGATTTATCCCAAAACTGTAGAGGAGTACTCAAGATCTGGAGTCGGAGTTCAATTTTAGGACGACCTTTCACCCCCAAATAGATGGGCACTCAAAATGAGTTATTCAGGTTTTAAAAGATCTACTGAGACTTTGTGTTTTAGACTTTAGTGTAAGTTTGAAAGATCATGTACCTGTGGGCTCCAAAAATTCAGCCCCGGCCTTCCCTCGCTTTTCTTTATTCGGCTAGGGAGTTTTAACGAACTAAGTTCCGGGGTAAATTTTGGAAGGCAGATGAGTTTGTAGATAAGACACTACCCAGAGATTTCGCCCTCATTTTGCGAGGACTTTATGATCTGAGTTCTGGTTTCCTATAGGCGCAAGCCCCTATAGTTAATTACCCCTCCCGATCACGAGAGAGAACTTTCGATTAAGGCTAGTCATTGATCAGATACGTAAAGATACGTGATATCTGGCATATAATAGCAGCAATGGGTTTGGATATTGGAAATGTTTGAAAAGTTTGATATTTAAAATAGGAAATTTCACCAACTAGCACTTAAAGCAGATGGTGGGGGAATGGATGATAGACCCGATCAAGATCCCATGGTTCCGTCGTCCCGGGCCATCGTGGTCCCTGGTCTACTTAGTCAGAGGAGGTAGTCGACCCAACCTGATAGAAGGATCCTTGTCGGCAGCCATGGGTTGCTTCGTCCAAGGAGACCTTGTAGACCGGGGTTGAATGTTTGTCTAAGGGGACAAATTTAAATCCACCTTAGCTAACAGAGGGCTTTGTGCCCTATCGATCATATCCTATTGATTCATATCTCAAGGATTAAACGCCATTAAGGAGCGTATTGGCTATGGCCATAACCGCTATC
>NW_021319704.1:8278-62255 GCF_001605985.2 Dendrobium catenatum | reverse complement strand
ATGCCAAAAATACATGTATCATAGCATATTAAGCTACATTCATTCATCAATGCTTAGGTGGAACCCAACTACTCCTACGTTAGTTCCCAAAAGCGTATATTTATAATAAACTTTTGTAGGGTGCTCTAATATAAAATAATTAGACGCTCTAGTGTTGAGGATAGACATGTGGTACCGTTAAATATTGGATTTGCTCTGCCAGGCACATGATGGGTGATTTGAAGCAGTTCAATACACATGGAGACTAAAGGTCAGGAATGCAGTAATAATGGAGATAAAACCAACTTTGGAAAGTGGTTAGCGTCAAGTATATTACAATTCTAACACTTTGTAGCTATTGAAAATAACTTTATTAGTTGATGACCTTAAGTATTAAGATCAATTAATTGACTAATGGTTTGAATATAAATTTATTAATGGAAAAAAGCATATTAGAGCTTAAGAATAAAAAATGGTTTTAGAAGGAAAAATGGAAAAAATAATAAAATACACCATTTACAGATGATTAACTTGCATTAAATATTCTAATTCCTGGTTTGAAGACTATAATTGATAATCCTAGTTATGACATTGGAAGACTATGTCATAGAATGCATGAACGTCCTTTAGAACTTACCAAAAAAAAATCTCCCGTTAGGGCATACCTAAGTGGAATCAATCACTAAGGGAATCCACCTTAGGTGATGTCTGTCAACTAAGTTAACAGATTAGGTCTTATTTTCAATTCAATAAAAGAACATCAACACCTACTAAGGCTCCATCTAGAAATCATTCCTATGTGAACCTATTTGATGATCAAGTGTAGCCAACATATGACTCACTCCAAGAGGGAAAATGTAGAAGTTGGATTGTAATAGAAGTAGGGGTATGTACTGTAAAGCATTCACTAGTTGGGTTAAACGATTACTACACAAAAGAGTGAATACTTTTGATAAGACATTAGAACCTCATCTCACACTTGGAATACAAATAATCAATTAGGATGTGAAATTCCAATCATTCATAGTGATCATGGTAGAGAGTCTTTGAAAATAATAAGGTTTGAATCCTTTATTAAGAGATATAAGAATATAATTTCTACCCCTAAGACCCCTCAATACGAATGAATAATTGAAAGGAAAAAATAAGTTATCGGTAGAGGATGTCTAAGGGCCATGCAAGCTGACATATTCTATCCCTATATACTTTTTGGGCAAGAAGTAGTGATACTTTCTTGTAATGTTTAATTAGGGTAAATGTTAGATCCAATAAAAAAATCACCCTAAACTCCTTAAAGAGGTAGGACACCCCAACCTTTCTCACTTGCATATTTTTAGGTGTAAATGATTTATCCCTAAACAATGAAAAAAACACTTCAGGAAAATTTGATCCCAAAGTTTGATGAAAAGTCCTCTTAGGTTTTTTATTAATTATAGGTAAAGGGCCTGACAAATATTCAATAAGAGGATTGGTAGAGATGTGGGTTTTTAGGGGGTTTGTTGTAGTTGGTTTTAAAGGTTTTTTGTGGTGTAAAATTTTTGTTGGTTTGGTGGGAGTTATGTGGAGTTTGGTTTGGTTTTGAAAGGTGTTGTTGGGTAGTAAGGTTAAGTTTTTTTGGGTTTGTTTGTGGGAGGTTTTTATTTTTATTGGGAGGTTTTTGGTGGTTGGTTTTTTGTTGTGGTTTTGTTTTAATTAGTTAAAGTGTGTTGTTGGTTGAGGAAGTTTAAGGGTGTTTTGGGGTGGTTTGTTTGTGTGTTGGGGAGGTTTAGGAGGGAAGGTAATTTTTAAGAGTTTGGTGTTAAAGGTTTGGGTGTTTTGGTAGAGGGTAGTTTTGTTGTTGTGGAGGGGGTTCGTGAGGTTTTTAAGTTTTGTTTTAGGGATGGGTGGGGTTGTATTGGTTTGTGTGTTGTGTTTTGGTATTTTATGTTTTTTGTAGTGTTTTTGGGTAGTTTTTTTATTTTTTGTTGTATGAGTAAGAATTTTAGGTGGGGGGGAGTTGGTTGGTTATATGGGTGGGTCTTGTTTTGGTTTGGTGTTGTTTGTGGTTGGTAGAGTAGTAAATGTAAAATGGGGTTTTTTGTAGAGTGGGTTTGTTGTTGGGGGGGGTATTGTGTAGGTTTTATTTTGGAGGGGGGGGTGAGTTTAGGGGGGAGGAGTGGATTGGTTGTAGTTAAAAGTTTGGTTAAAAAGTGTTTTTTTATATATCAGGGGGTGGAGGTTTGGTAGTTTATAAAGGTTGGGTTTTGAGTTTAGAGTTTTTTAGATTTTGGGGTGTTATTATATTAGGGGTATGGGGGTTGTTGGTTTTTTTTTTTTATGGAAGTTTTAGTTGTTGGTGTTTTTTAGGTGTTGTAAGTTTATTGTGTGTTTGGGTTAGGTTTTTGTATTGTGGGTGTTATTTAGTTTTAAGTTGTTGGGGTTTTACGTTAATTTTTGGGGGTTTTGGGTTGTGGTAAGAGGTGTTTGTGTTAGGGTTGGGATGTTTGGGTTGGGAGGTAGTTGTTGAGGTTTGTTTTGTTATTTTGGGGTTTAAAGTGTGTTTATTTTAAGTAAGTTTTTAGTTAGGTTTGGTTGGGTTTTGATGGGGTGGTGTGTTATGTTTTGTGGGTTATTTATTTTGTTGTAGGTGGGGTTGAGAGGGAGGATAGGTGTTAGTATAGGGTGTTTAAGGTGGGTTATTTTTTGTTTTTTTTAGGTATGAAGGTGGGTGGGTTTGTTTTGTTAAAGGGTTGGTTTTTTTTTTTAATTTTTTTTTATTTGGAGTTTATGGGGTTTGGTAAGGAGGGTGTTGGGTTTTTGGTTATTTTTTAGGGTTATAGGGTGGTGTGTGTGGGTTGTTTTGGTGGTTGGGGTGTATAGAGTAAGTTGTGGTTTGGTAGGTGGTTTTTTTTTGGTTTGGTTATTTTTAGTGGTTAGGTGTGGGTTATTTGGTTGTTATAGGTGAGGGTTTTTGGGGGGTTTAAGTGGAGGTGGTGTTGTTGGAGTTTGTTTAAGTTGGAGTTAGTTAGTTTTGTGTACGGGGGGTTTTTTGGGTATTAAGTGTTTTGGGGGTTTTTATTGGTTGGTAATTGGGTGTGAGTTTAAGGGTAGAGTGTTGGGTGGTTTTGTGGAAGGTTGGTAAGTTGGGGTGTGGGTGTTATGGGGGTGGTTTTTTTTGTGGTTTTTTGGTGGTTTAGGAAGTTGTAGGGGGAGTTGGGGTATTGGTGTTTTTGTTTTGGTTATATGTAGGGTGGGGTTTTTGTTTTTTTTTGTATTTTGTTTGGTATGAGGAGATGTTGTTTTGGAGGTTAAGTTTTTTTGGTTTTTTTGGGTGAAGTGGTGGGGTATTATTATGGTGTTTAAGTTTAGTGGGGGTTGAGTTTTTGTTTGAGGTGTGGAGGTAGGTTAGGTGTGGGGGGTTTTTAATATTTTTTTTAAGTTTTTTTGGAGGTATTTTGGGTGGTTGGGTTGAGTAGGGGTGTGGTTTTTTTTATTTTTTTATTTATTGAAGTTTTTAGTAGGGGGTGGTAGAGGTTTTTGGGTAGGTTTTTGGTATGGAGGATTTTAGGGGGGTTTTGAAGTTTGTGTTTAGGTAAAGTAGGGTTGGGGGGGGTCGGGGTGTAGGGTTTGGAGGTGGTTTTTAGATTGGGGGTTTTGTATTGGTTTTTTTGTTAAGTTTATAAAGTTTTGGTTATATTATAAGGTTAGAAGTGGGTGGGTAGGTGATGGAGTTGGTTTGTGTTTTGGTGGGTTTTTTTTTTTGGGGTTTTTGTTTAAGGGTATCGGTTGGTTATTTTTTTGTTTGTTATTTGGGGTTTTAGGGTGGTGGGTGGGGTATTTAGTTTATGTTTTTTTCGGTTTGTTTGTTTTGTGGGGAGGGTTTTATTTGTAATTGTGTTTTTTAGTTTTTGTTTGTTGGTTTTTTGGGTTTTTTAGTTTTTTTTCTATTTTTTATGTGTTGGAAGTATTTAATTTTAGGTGATGGTTGGTTTTGTTTTGGGGGTGGTGAGGGGGGTTTTTGTTGTGGTTTTTGGTTTTTAGAGGAGTTTGGGGTAAGTGGGAGGAGTTTTAATTATGTTTTTGGAAGTTGGGTTGAGTAAGTTTGGGGTTGTAGAGTTGGGTTTTTGGTTTAATGGGGGGGTTAATTAAGTGGGGTTTTTTAAGGTTTTTTTTTTTTGGAGGGTTTTTTTTTAGGTTTGGTGGGGGGTTTTTAAGAAGGGTTAGTGGGGTTTTTGGGTTGGTTTTGTTTTAATAGTTAATTTTGTTTGTAGGTTTTGTTTTGTGTGGTTAATTTGTTTTGTTGGGGGTTTTTTTGTTAGGGAGTTGGGTTGTTGGGTGGGGGTAAGGTAGGTTTAGAGTTTGGTTGGGGTTTTTTTTGGGTGGTTTGTTTGTTTTAGGGGTGAGTAGGTTGTTTTTGAGTTTTTTTTAGTATGGTTTTATTTGGGGTTAAAATGTTGGTGTTTTTAGGAAGATGGTTTTTGTAGTTTGGTTAGTTTTTTTGTTGTTTGTTGGTGGTGAGGTTTTTTGAGGTTGGTAGAGGTTTTTTTTTTTTTGGGTTTAATTGAGTTTTAGGTATGTGGTTATTTATTTTGGTATTAGGTTATTTTTGTGGTAGTTTTTTTGGTTGGTTTTGGGGTAGTTGGTTTTGTTTGTTTTTGTTTGGGGTGTTGGGTTTAAATTGTAATGTTTTTTTGTTGGGGTGTGGTTTAGGTTTTTATTTTAGGGGTAGGGTTTGTTTGTATTTTAGTGGGGGTTGGGAGGTATTATTATTTGGTGAGGTTTGGTAGGTTTTTTAGGTTTAGGTGTGTTGTTTTGTTTTGGTTGGGGTTAGTTTTTTTTTTGTTAGAGGTTATGTTTTTTTTTTAGTTTTTATGTTTTAAAATTGAAGAAGTTGGTGTTGTAGTTGGTTTTTGGGTTTTAGGTGGGATGTTATGGGTTGAGTATGTTTAGTTTTTTTTTTTTTTGAGGGGGGTTAGTTGTTTTTTGGGTTAGGATTTAGGGGGGGGGTGGAAGTGTAAGTTTGTAGGGGGTGGATGTTATGGTAGAGTGTTGTGTTTTGTTTTGTTTGTAATGTGGTTTTTTTTGGGGGTTGGGGGGTTTTTTTTTTTATTGGGTTTTTTGTTGGTATTAGTTGTTTTTGTGTTTTTATTTTGGTATTAGGTGAGTAGGGGAGAGGAGGGTTGTGTGTTGTATGTGGTTTGTAGGGGGAGTTTTGTGACAAGGGTTGTGGTTATGGGGTGTTTTTTTTTTTTTAAGGGTTTGTATTTTTGGTGGTGTTGTTTAAGTGAGGTTTGGTTTTAGTTTTGGTAGGGTTTATCAGTTAGGTATTTGGAGTTGGTTGGTGTTTTTAGTTTTGGTGTGTATTATGTTTGGTTGTTGTTGGGGAAGGTTTGTGATAGGTTGTTTGGGTATGGTTTATTAGGTAGGTTTGTATTACATTTGGGTTTCGTGGCGGGGTGTTTAGGGTTTTTTCTAAGGGTTTAAAGTAGTGGTTTTAGAGTGGTTTTGTGGGTTGTGGGTTAATGTTGGGGGGGGAGTTGTTGAGTTTGAGTGTTTGTTGGGGTTTTTGGGTTAATTTTATTGGTGAAGTGGTGGTTTTATTTTTGGTTTGGGGGTTTGTTTTGTATGGAGGGGGTTGTTAGTTTTTTTTTTATTTTTGTATTTGGTTGGTGGTAGTTTGTGTAGGGGGAGGGGGTTTTTTTGGAGAGTTGTAGGTTGGGTTATATATGGGTGTGTAGGTTTAATAATTTGTTTTTTAGGTTGGTGTAGGTGTGGGTGGTTTAGTTTTGGTTGGGAGGAGGGGGAGTTTTGGTTAGGGTTTGTGTTAGGGGTGTGGGGTTTTATGGGTTTAGGTTTTTTTTAGGTGTTTTTTTTTGGAGGGACGTGGAGGGTTGTTGTTGGTTTGGTGGTGAGGTGGTTTTAAGTTATTTGGTTGGTGTGGGGTTGGTTGTATGTGTTTGTTTGGGTTTTTTTTGTTTTTGTGGTTTGGTTTGGTTTTTTTTTAGTTTATGTGGGGGGGTTTTCAAAAGTGGGGTGGGTTGTTGTGTTTTGTTGTAGGTGGGTTTGGGGGGGTTTTTTGTAAATATGGGTTTTTCGTTTGGAGAAGAGTGGTTAGTGTGTTTGGTTTTAGTTTAGGGTTGGGTTTTTGTATTGTTAAGAGGTTTTTTTTTTTTGGGAGTTTAATTTTTTTTCAGGGAGTTGTTTTTAGGGGGTTGTTGAGGGTTTTAGGTTTAAGTTTTTTGTTATTGGAGTTTTTTTGGGAGGGGTAGTATTGGGGTTGGTTTGGTATGGTTGGGTGTTGTGTTTTTTTTTTTTTAAAAGTGGGTGTTAGTTGTTTTTATACGGGTTGTAGGTGTTGGAGTTATGTTGTGTATGTTTTTTGTTTGTAGGTGGTTAGTAGAAGAGTGGGTTTTTGTGTTTTGAGGGGGTTTGGGAGGTTGGTTGTGTTGGGTTTGGGAGGTTAAGTTTAAGTGGGGTTGGGGGTTGGGGTTTTACGAGTTTTAGGGGTTTGTGTAATTTTTTTTAGTTAGGGGGTGTGTTTTATTAAGGGGGGTAGGAGTTTTGGGGTTTTAGTTCGGAGTTGTTTGGGTTTGTTATATTTCGGGGTTGGTTAGGGTGTTTTTTTTTGGGGGTAGGTTTTTTTGTGGAGTTGGGTTTTGTTTGGTTATTTGGGTTTTGGGGGTTTTGTTTTGGTATTGTTTTATAAGGTGGAAGGGGGTTGTTTAGGGTGGAGTAAGGGAGGTTTTTTGTTTTGTTTGGTTGTTTAGTTTATTGGTTGTTGGGTTTGGTTTTTTTTTTTTTTTGGAGTGGGTTGGAGTTGTTGGTAATTGGTTGGTGTGTAGTTGGGGGGTTATTTTTTGAGTAAATTAGTTTGGTTTTTTTTTGGTTTTGTGGTGGTTTTTTTTTGGTGGTTGTGGTTTGGTTTTTATTTTTGGTTTGGTTGTTTGGTGTTTTTGTGGGAGGTTTTTATTTATTCTTTATTTATTATGTTTAGGGGAGGTTTTTGTTGTTGTAATTTCGTTAATGGGGTTTTTATTTTGTGGTGAGGTATTTTGGTGGTGGTTTGAGGTTAGGGGTGTTTTTTAAGGAGGTGTTTTGTATTGGGAGTTTTTAATTTTGGAGTGAGTTTTTTTTTGGTTATGTTTTTGAGTAGGTGGGTGGTTTGTTGGTTTTGGTTAAGTTTTTTATTTGTTGTGTGGGGTTTTTAGAGGTTTAGGTGGGGTTTTTGGTTTAGTTTTATAGTGAGTTTTTGGGGTAGGGAAGTTGGTTGTGGGGGTGGGTTTGGGGTAGTTTAGGTAATAAGGTTTTTTAGTTGGTTAATAGTGAAGTGGGTGTTGTGAGGGTGTTGTTTGTTTTTGGGGTTGTATTTGTGTATGAGGGTTTGGTAGTTATTTGGGGTTTTAGTTTTTTTAAATCAGTTTTGTTGTTGGGGGGGGGTGTTTGTTTTATTTGTTTCAGGGTTTTGAAGTTGGTTTGTAGTCTTTTGTTAAGTGGTTAAGTTTTTTGTAAGGTTTTAAAGTTGGTTTTTTTGGGTGAGGGTTTTTTGTTTAGTGGTTAGGGGTTTTAGGAGGGTGGAGGTTAAAAAGGTTGTGGGTTTGGGTTTGGTTTTGGTTGGGTTTTTTTTTTTTTTGGTGTTTAGTTTTGAGGTTTTAGTTTTTTGTTAGTTAGTTTGAGGTGTTATGTTATTAGTTGGGTTGTTTGAGGTTTTTTGAGTTTGTGTTGATTGGGTGTATAAAGTTGGGGGAAGTGGTGGTGGTAGGGTTGGGTTGTCAGGGTATTTAGGTATTGTGTTTTTGTTTTGTTTTTTTTGGGTTGGAGTTTTTGGGGAAGTGGGTTTTTGTTTGTTTTTAGTGGTTTTTGGTAGGTTGTTAGTGGTGGGTTGGTTAGTAGTTGTTTTTGTTGGGGTTTTTAGTTTTTAGGGTGTGTTTTTGTGGGGTAGAGGTTAGGGTAGGTGAAGGTAGTGGTTTCTTTGTAGTAGGTTTAGGGTTGTAAGTAGGGTGAGGTTTTGTAGGTGAGGTTTAATTTGGGGGGGGGGTTCTATAGGTAGGGGGGAAGGTTTTGTATAGCGTTTAAGGGGTGGGTTAAGGTTTTGTTTATTTTTTTTGGAAGTTTGTTTGGGGTTTATTTTTTGTTTTTAGGGTAATTGAGGAGTGTAGTATGTGTTTTTTTGGTTTTTTTTTGGTTTTGATAGTTTTGGGTTGTATTTTTAATTGGAGTTGAGTTTTGTTTTGTTAGGTTGTTTTGGGGTTTGTGTTAGTTGGGTGTTTTGTGGTTGATTAGTTTTTGGTGGGGGTTTTTGTGGTAATGGTTTTATGTTTGTTGGTATTTTGGGTGGGTTTATTAGTAGGGTGTTTTTTTTGTTTTTGGGGTTTTTGGTTTGGGGGGGAAGGTTTGTTTTTTTTGTATTTTTTTGGTGGGTAGGGTTTTTGTGTATGTTGGGAGTTTATTGTTAGTGAGTGTTGTTTTATGGGGAAGAGTGTAGGGGGTATTGGGTGTTTTTGGGGGTTGGTTTGTGGGGTAGTGTTTTTTTTAGGGAGGTTTTTTTGTTATGTATTTATGGTGGTAGTTTGGTGTTTTATTTTTTAGTGGAGGAGGTTTTTAAAATGGGTAAATCAGTTTTTGGGCGTTAGTAGGTTATGTTTTGTCATGTTTGGTTTTTTTTTAATAGGCGTTTAATTTATTGTGTAGTTGGGGGGTGGTTTTATGGGGGGTTTTTGGTTTTTTGAAGTTGGGTTAAGTTTATTGTAGAAGGGGGGTTATTTAAGTTTTGTTGTGGTTTTTAGTTTTTTTAATAGGTAGGGGGTTTATTATAATTTAATTTATTTTAGGGGGGGAGGGTATTTTTGTTTTTAAGGGGTTAGGGGGGTTGGTTGTGTTTTTTATTGTTTTTGTGGGTTTAGTTTTATTTTTTTGTACAGTTGGTGGGGGTGGGGTATTTTTTTTGTTGAGTAGAGTGGGTTTATGAGTTTATAGTTAAATAGGGGTTTTTATTTATTTTTTGAGGTATTTTTTGGTGGGGGGTGTTAATTAAGTTTTATATGTTTGGTTTTTTTTTTTGGTTCATTTTAGGGAGGGTTTGGTTTAGGTTAGGGTGGTTTGGGGGAGTTGTTTTTATTTAATTGTTTGGGTTTTTGGTGGGTAGAGGTTTTTTTTTGTTTTGGTTGTTTATGGGTTTGGGGAGGTAGTGTTTGGAAGGTGAGGGTTTGTTTTTACGGTTTAAGGTTTTAGGGTTGTTTGGTTTGTGTTTTTTAGGTGTTTTTGGAGTAGGTTTAGTTGTTTGGAGGGGTAAGTTTGTTGTTATGTTTATTTGGTTGTGTTAGGGTATTTGGAGGGGGGTTTTTTTTTGGGGTTTTTGTGGTTTGTTTTGTGTGGGGGTGTGAGGGGGAGGAGGTTGGGGGTGGTTGGGAGGGTTTTAGGTTTGAGAGGGTAGGTGTTTGTTGTTGGGTTTTTTTAGGTGGGAAGTATTTTAATGGGTTAGTAGTGGGTGTTAGGTGTTGTTTGAAGTTTAAGTTAGTTGTTGTTTTGTTAGGTGGTTGTGGTTTTGGGAGTGTTGTTTATTTTTTTAGGGTGGGTTTTGGTTGGGGGTGAGTAGGGGGGGGTATTTTGTGTTGGTAATTTTTTAGGGGTTTGTGGGGTTTGGTGTTTGTGGGGTGTTAGGGTAAGGGTGGGGGTGGTTACATTTTTTAAGGGTTTAAGGTTTTTGGTTAGTTATTTTTAAAGGGTGAGGGTTGTTAATAAAGGGTATATTTTTTGTGTGTTGTGGTTTTATTTATTTTGTGGTTTTGGTGGTGGTAAAGTTTTGTGTGTTGTGGTGTTGGGGGGGTGTTTGTTATAATTAAGGTGGGTGGGTAGGTTTTTGTTATGTTTTGGTTTTTTAAGTTTTGGTGTGTTTTGGGGGGTTTTAGTAGGGGTTTAGTTATTTTTTAGGTTGTGTTAGGTTTTTTGTATTTTTTGGTTTGGTTAGGGGGGGGGGGGTTTTTATATTTTGGAAGTTGAGGTTTTTTAGGTGTTTGTTTTGGGAATTTTTGAGTTTATTTTTGGGTTTTGGTTGAGTTTGTTTTTTAGGGGTTTGGTTAATAATGGTTTCGGGTTGGGGGGTGTGGGGTTGGTTAAGTTTTGTTGTTGTAGTTATTAGGTATTAGTTGTTAGGAGGTATTTTAAGGTTTTTTTTTTTTTTTTTGTTTGTTTTTTTATATTTTTTTGGTAGAGGAGTGGGTAAGTTGTTTGGTTGTTGTTTGTATTTTTTGGTTTGGGGGAAGGTTTGGTTGGTATGGGTGTTTTATTTTTGGGTTTGTTGGGGGGTAATATGTTTTTTGGGGTTTATTTTTTTGGGGGTTGTTTATGTTGTAGTGAAAGTGTTAGCGGTTTAACTGTTGTTGTTTCGGGTTTAGGGGTAGGGTATTTGAGAGGAGTGGGGGTAGGGTGGTTTAGTTTGTTGGTTTCTTTTTGTTTTGGTGTTTGGAGTTAATGTGTTATTTAATTTTGGTATTGTTTGGTGTTGGTTGTTAAGTTCATGGAAGGGGTGTTGGTTTGGGAGTTTTTTTTGGGTAAGGGTGGTTTGTGGAGGTTGGGTTTTTGTTGGGTTTGTTGAGGTATGGTTAAGTTTGGGTGGGTTGGTGGTTTTTGTTGGGGTATAAGGAAGTTGGAAGTGGTTTTTTGGAGTTTTTAAGTTAGTTTAGGGGTTTGAGTTTTTGGTTGTTTTTTTGTTAAGGGTTAGTTTGGTTGTTATGGGGTTTAGTGGTATTTTTTGTTGGAGTTTAATTATTTTTTAAATTTGTTGTAGGGGGAGTTTTTTGTTTTGTAGGGTTTGGTTTTGGAGTGGAGGAGTTGAGAGGTGGTTTTTTTGTGGTTTAGGTTTACGTTTTTGTAGTTTATATAGTTGTTTGGGGGGGAGTTAGGTTGTGGTTTATAGTTATATCTTGTGTTTGAGGTTTTGGAGGGTGGGTTTTTGGGTGGGGTCTGTGGTATTTGTTTTTGTGTGTTAATCGTGGGGTTTTTTTTTAGTGTTTGGGGTATGGTATAATTTGTTTGAGGTTGGTAGGGGTTTTTTAGGTTTGGTGGTTTTTGTGTTTGTGTGTGTGGTGGTAAAAGTTTGGGGGTTGGTTTTGGGTGGTATTGTGGTTAGGTTTTTTGGGTAGTTGGAGTTTCAGGTTTTGAGTGTGTTTAAGTTGGTGTGGGGTAGGTTGAGGGTTTTTGGAGTGGGTAGGTTATGGGGGTGTTATTGGGGGGTGGTTATTAGTTATTTAAGGTTTGTGGTGTTCTCCGTTAAGGGGTTGTTTGTTGTGGAAGTTAGAGTTTTTTGTTAGGGGTTAAGGGGTTTGGTGTTTTTAAGGGGTTGCGTTAGGTTGGGTTTGTTGTAAGGAGGGTGTTTATAGGGGTTTTTGTTAGTGTTGTGAGGTAGGTTTTTTAAGTTTTTTTTTTAGGGGTTTTTTTGTTTACGTATTGTTAGGTGGGGAGGGGGTGTGGTTGTTGTGCGTTTGGTGGTGAGGGGTTTTGAGTTTTGTTGTTTTTATTTGTTTTGTTAGGGGTGTTGGTTTTAGGGGGTTAATTTTTGGGGGTGGTTTGTTTGTGCAGTAGGGGGTGGTTTGTGATTTGTTTGTTTTTTTTTAGTTTTGTTAAGGTGTTGGTTTTTAAGGTTTGGGGGATTGTTTAAGGTTTTATTGAGAGTTTTGTGAGAGGGGGTTTGTGTAGTGGGTGGGGTTTTTTGGGTTATAATTTAGTAGTGTGGTGGTTGGGTTTTATGGTATGGTGGTTTGGTTGGGTATTGAGAAGTAGTTTTTATGGTTTTTTTTGTTTATAAAGATGGGGTTATCCACGCAAGATGTGTCCTATAGTGGATAGTGCAAGTGTGGGATATGTAGCATAAATGGCCATAAGAGTAACACCTAACACCAAGAAAAAGATTCACTAATCTATAAATGTTATGGCGTCTCTTCCTAGGGTTATATAATGCATATTGTGTTAATAACTTTTTCCTTGTGTCAGAGTAGGTGATGTTTTATTATTTTGAAGTGCATTTATTTTTTCCACTAGAAATTTATTTGCACTTTCTAGAATATATGTTTCAATTTTCAATGCATGCTCACTATCATCAACCTCTGTTACATATACCTCTAGTGTCTTATATGAATTTTCTATTTCAATTTGTGATATTTTTAAGGAAACATATGCACTGGATAAATCAATATGTTTCTTATTTATTGCATCATATTCATTAAGTAAAGTCATGTGATCATTATCTAAGTTTGATTGCTTAGTAATCAAACTAGCATGCTCTTTTGCATATTAGAAAATTCAGTTTTCAAGTTAGTATACATCTTCTTAAGTTTCCTATACGAATCAAGATTTTTTTTTTTTTTTTGAAATACTAAATAATTCATCATAGAAAAGTTGACATACCTCATCTTGATATTGATTGGCTAATATTATTGTTAGCCATAATAAACATGTATGTTGCCTTCTCCACTGCTTCTTGTTTTGAAGATTCTGAGTGGGAGTCAGCCCAAAATGACTTCTATGTCATATTCTCCCCCTTCCTTAATTTTGCCTTTTCTTCACCATTCTCCTTGACAATGTGAGTTTTCAAGTTTGGGAAGCCTATTAAGAGATGTCCTGGTTTCCTGCTCAAAAAAATTTTATGTTAGATGGCGCTTTAAAATTTCTATCACTTTACCTTTATTCCATTATTATTGATGACATCTTTGCTTCCACTTTAAAAACATTTTTGAACTGGTGACTAATCAATGTAAGGTCATCATCCTCCTTTGCTATAGAACTATCACAGTTAGAATCATTTTCTTTAAGAGCCACAATCTTCTCATTCTTTCCACCTGCATCATTTAGTCTTTGACTGATGCCCTATTTGTAGGTAATGAGTAACCCAAGCAAATTATTAATTGATTATACATTCAAATCCCTTGATTCAAAAATATAAGTAACTTTAGCATCATAAGAATATGGAAAGAAACATTAAATCTTATTAAATTTATTAGAATTAGAAAGTTCTTTACCTAGTGCTTACAAGGATGTCACTATCTGGGTAAACCTAGTGTACATTTCAGATACACTCTCGCTAGGTTTCATGCAAAATTTTTTGTTGTCATGTTATAAAATATTTAGCTTAAACTATTTAACTTCACTAGTTCCCTCATATGTAATGCATAGTTTATCCCATATCTCCTTCCCCATAGTACAAGTCGATACTCACATATAATCCTCATACTTCAAAGAATATGAAAATAATTTAAACATTCAACATTTAATTATGTGAGTTCTCTTTTCTAATAACTCCATTTAGTAAAGGGAATATCAATTTTGACACTATTAACTACATGAGGTGGAATTGAATAACCAGTTTGAATCATAAACCAAATTCTTTAGTCAATGGATTTCAATAATGTAGACATGCAAATTTTTTAGAAGTTGAATGGGATGTTTTCAAACAAAGGTGGATAGTTATAGAATAACCCTTGTAGTATTCCTATTACAAAAATGTATCATTAGATTTATACTTGAAGATTTTAAATTTTATATTTCCAGACCCACTCTTATACAACTTGAAAGTCTAAGGAGGTTATGAAACCTCAATGAATTAGCCTGAGGAGGACCAAGAGTGGGGGTGAATTGTTTATTTAAAAATTCCTCAACAAAAATACTATTATGTATTTTTCTAAAAAATATATATATTTTAAAACTAATCCAAATAATTTTCTTAAAAATGTGCGGAAGCAATTGAGAATTTAAAATACTTTTTCAAAGCATGAGAGTTATTCTTTTTGTAAACCATAACCTATTCTAATTGTAATTGATTATAAATATTAAAATATGGGCAGTAAATTCAACTTGCAGATAATAGAAAAAATAAATTATAGAAAATTAGTAGCGAAAAGGAAAAAGCACACCATAAATTTTTATATTAGTTCGGTCAACCTTGACATACGTCCACTCCCCACCAAAGTTCTCTGCTCTAGGTATTTCTCTAAACTAATTGTCTATCCTTTTGCACCCAAAGCAAGGCTGAGAAGTCCTTATAAAAATCCCTTCAACTAACCCTAGAACGTTAGAGTGCTAGAAGCTATGTCACCCTCCTGGTGATAGTAGTGAACCTTCAATCTTCTTCTTCCTCCTATAGAAGGAAGAGAACCTCATCCCGTTTTCTCCCCCTTGGAGAATGTAGAGAACCTAAAGTACTTAACTTTGAAGCCTCTCTCCGAAGAGAAACTTCAAGGACTCACTAGGCCATAGGAGGAATCAAGGTGGAAGCAAGCATGGAGCAACCATATAAACCCCTCACACTACTTCTCCCTCACGCTAAACCTCCTTTCTTCTTCCTATCTTGTGAAGAGCTCTCAAAAAATATTTTCTCTAATAGTTCCTTCAATAGCTAACCACTCCTCTCTTTTTCAAAAAGATTTTTAAAACATTGCTTGAGTATTGGTCATCAAAAACCCTAAAAATTCAAGTTGGTTATCTATGTTCATACAGAATGATTTATATTTGTACATTATGAAACGTTCTAAAATTGTCATTTAGAAAAAAAAAATCATATTTTACAAATATATCGTACAATACAATCATGAGATTATAGTATGATATATTTAATTTCTCTATATTCATACATGAGGATACCTGGGATGATTGAAAATTGTCTCTGTTAGTCATTCCTTATTGTTCTTATTGTACATTACAATAAGTTGATTTCTAATAAGTCATCTAGTATGATGTATTAATTGTGAAGTATGATTAGTTCAATAATCATAATTTTATTTGGTACGATCTTTATGATGACCAAATTTCATCTCTATCAATTATTTTGTATGATCAAAATCATACAGAACAATCTACTATCATTAATTAAACCATAATTTGATTGACTAATTATGGGGGATAATGTATGAAAGATTTCAAAATATCATACAGTATGATTCATACAATATGATTCAGATCATATAGTATGATTTGTTCAAAAATTATTTTTTCAATTTATTACTTAATTTTCCTCGCGGGTAGGGTTTACTAATCAAAATGAATTGTATAGTACGATAAGCATCATACAATATGATTAGTTCACAAAAATTAATGATTAAATTAGTCGTTAAATTTTATTTTCCAAAATTTAATCATACAATATACTTATATATCATATATAACGATTAGTTTAAAAAAATTATCTTAAATTTTCTTCACACCACTTATGTGTGTGTACAATCACTAATTGTGTACACCCTTATATGGCCAGACTCAATAAATAGAAAATTATTAGAAAATTAAAATTACAAACTCTTTCTGACTTGACATCCTATTCTATCCAAGCTTGAGTCTTCAGTAGTCTTGAGCAAGGTATGATTTCCTAAAATGTTAGTGCACATAGACAAAAAATAATATCCAACATTTATCCTAAGAGGAATAAAAAACTCAAGCAAAAATATTTGTTATCATCAAAATCTCAAGCTTGGGATCCTAGATTGCAATATATCTTAAGAGAATTACAAATAAGAAGAAATTGAAAGAAATGATAGGTTGTGAAGGAAATTAAAAATGTAATCCCCATTTTATAACTCGATGGAGCACTCAGCACTATGAGAAATGGTATCATGGAGCTCAATGTATGAACAAGATAATAAAATAGTAAAATTGATAAGTGCTACAACAATCTATGTCGCATGGCATAGAAGCACTTATTTTGGGAATTTGTAGCATCGCTTTAGAATTTTCCATCAATGTAGCATTCACATGTGTAAGCACAAGGGCCCTTGCATCAATAACCATCGCGATGCTATTAAAAATCTATAATATAGGTGTAATGCCATTGCGGTGTTAGTTATCAATGTCGTGGCATTTATAAAAGTTTCATAATTAAATTTATTATCGTATAATATTCTTTCGACTTGGAAGAACCAATCTTTTTGACTTGGATGGTAGGCACTGTGGTGCTCAAATAATCAGCATCGTGGTGTCAATTTTTCAATCAAGTACTAATTAAAAATGAGCATTTCTCGAGGTTTAATGTTGTACTGCTTTTTTTTTTTAAATTCAACTCTTAAGAGAGCAATGTTATTGAATTAAAATAATTAGTGCTATGGGGTGTAATTAAGTTTGTGCTCATTTCTTATTTACTAAATTTAGATCATAATTTTAATTATCATAACAAAAAAATGCAAAATATGACAAGAACAACAACATATGCAACATGACTAATGTAAATTCAAACTATTAACATGACACACTAAACCTAAATTTGGGTTGCCTTCCATAATGAGCTAAGTTTTTAATCTTCAGCATAACTTTCTTAGGCTTATCAATTTTGTTATGGTATAATACCACCATTATTCAAATGATTTTCACTTAATCTTCATATTTTTCATTTGGGTTAACTTCAATATTGCTAGGAAATAATCCAAGAGGTCTAATACCAACAAATTTTCTAATTTACTTCAATTTTAGTGTTTAGTCAGACTTGCCTAGATTTTATGTAGGTCTTGGATTAACAGCAGGTTGCTGAAGATAGTTCCAATTTACTCCTTAATTAATTTTTGATCATAATTTCATTGATTTTTACCAATAACATTATTTGACCAAATAAAATTAGGATGGTTCCTCCAACCTGGATTATATGTATTGAAGAAGGAATTATTTTGCCTTCCAATCAAATTAATTATTTCAATCACTTGCATAATGTTATTTTTAGTTAATTTTTTATCCTCCAATTACATAGATGATTCAGTTCCTAAACAAGAATTCACTCCTTTTATGCTCAACTTCTTAGAAATTGCTGCAATTTATATAGTGAATATTGATAAAGAATCAAATTCATAAATTCTTTCTACTCGCTTAGATTTACCATACCTCCAAGACACTAGAAATTATTTATAGCCATTTCCTCTATTAAAGAATTATGCTTCCTCAGATGGCTTAGACATTAATGGTCCTTTAGCTGCAGCATCTACGATTACTCTAACAGATCCGACAAATCCATTATAAAATATTTGACTAACTTATCAATCAGATAAAGTATGGTGAGGATATTTCTTTGGCATTTCCTTAAATCTCTCCCAACTCTCATAAATGAATTCTCCTTTAAAATGGGTAAAAGAAGTGATAACATTTATGTTGTAAATCTAGTTTCATGAATTATAGTTTTGATGATAGCAAACAATCCTATTTCTCTACGACTGCCTTGCCTACTAACATTTCAGGACCACAAGATCAGACGACAATCGGAACCAACTCAAGATTGGGTAGACTAGGTCTGAGTCAGTTCGTATTGTACTTTTTCCATTTCTTGAGTCAATTATAACTTTTGAGATGTTTGAAGCTATGTAACCCTACACACACACACTTGAGTGATTTTTCTGATTTTTACTCATATCGGCCTGAACAATGTTTATATCGTCCGGGATGATCAGGTTCAAAATCAAAACCTTAATTAGGGCATCATGGTTAAGGACATTTGTCATTAAGCTGATCAGCCTGGACGATATGTGTATCGGCCAGGATGATAGGCTCAATTAAGAAAGAATCAGCTGCCATGATCAGTTTAGGTATTCTTTATTTGATAAAGTCGCCCGGGACGATATCCACATCATCCTGGATGATCTAACTCAACTATGCCTAAATTAATATGGTATCTTTAGAAAGTATTAAAGGCTGATTGATTCGATCACATCATCCGAGATGATCACAAGATCGGTCAGGACGATGGCCTGGATGATTTACATCGGTCAGCATCTATTCCGGGCGATGATCTGGACGATTGACATCGGCCAGCATCTATTCCGGGCGATGATCAGGATGATTGTAATCGGTTTTAAACTAATCGGCCAGGATGATATAGAATCGGCCTGGATGATGTAACCAATTTTCTTCTAATCATCCCAAATCATCCGGGGCTGATTGAGCTTAATTTGTACTGATCGGCTAGGAAGATATTCCTATCATCCTGGATGATAATGTCAGCAAGTTGCAATTAATGAGCTATTCCGAAGCTCTTCTATTTAAGAGCTCTTGTTCAATATTTTGAATAATCGTTTACTGTTGTCTTGACCTGAGAGAGCCTGGAGGAGAGGGAAAGAGAGGGAGATAGAGAGAGGAACTTGTGAGGGGGAGTTTGTGAGAGGATTCACAAGGGTTGCTCCAAGCAAGGTTAGAAGTCATCTTTTCCGATCATCCTCTCTTATCCTTGGAAGGTTGAGAGAAGTAAGCTTCAGCAATCGATTGAGGTTCTCTTCCTACTTCAGGAGGAAGCAAAAGGAGTTGGGTTCTCTGCCTCATCGGGTCGGTGAAAAGGAGTTTTTGTAAGGGCTTCTCCGCCTTGCTGTGGGAGCAAAAGGAGAGTCATGTTTGTAATCAATACTCGGAGGGCGCCTTCGGGGAGTGGGCATAGGTCGAGTTGACTGAACCGCTATAAATCCTTGTGTTCTTTTTCTACTGCTTCCGCATTTAATTTTTTGTACTTTTATTTTCATTGTGGTGACTTTGGTTTGAGTTTTTGTGTTTTGTTTAAATAATTTTTAAAATATCAATTCACCCCCCTCTTAGTTAGCCTTGGGCTAGTTCATATGGGCCTAACATCCCTAACGAACTTTCAAGTGGTATCAGAGCGGGATTCATAAAAATTAAGTTTGAAAACTTTTTGAATTTTGATTCATGGCTAACAACGGTAATCGTAATACAAAGGAAGGATATTCTATTTCACGACCACCTTTGTTTGACAATCTTCCTTTTGATTTTTTAAAAACTCGCATGTCTTTTTTTTTACAATCAACTGATTATCGCATGTGGATGCTTGTTAAAGAAGGATATTCTCTACCTTCTCATGAACTTAATGGAATTAAAACTGAAGTACCTTTTACTGAATGGACTTTTGATGAAAGAGATTTAGCACAACTCAATGCAAAGTGTTTGAATTATTTTTCTATGCTTTAAAATATGAAGATTACATGCGTGTTTCTACTTACTCTACTAGTAAAGAGATTTGGGATAGATTGTGCATTACTTATGAAGGAACCAATGAAGTTAAACAATCTCGTTTGAATATTCTCTTGCATGATTACAAACTTTTTCATATGAAACCTTCTGAAATGATTTCTGAAATATATACTAGGTTTACTCAGATAATTACTTCTTTGCATGTCTTAGAAAGAGAACTTTCAAATTATGAAAAGTGAACAAAATTTTGAGATGTTTGCCTTCCTCTTTTGATGTTAAAATCACTTCAATTATTGAATCCAAAGATTTAAACACTTATTCGATTGACAACTTACTTGGCTCACTCATTGCTTACGAGCAAGGGGTGAATCAAAGAAATCTTGATGCATGTGAGAAATGAAAAGAGAACATTGTGGCATTGAAGGCCAACAACACAGACTTCGACTCTTCCGGGTCTGAAAGCGATGACATTGCCTTAATCACAAGGCAATTCAAAAGCTTTCTAAGGAAAAAACAAAAGCATCATCAGAATTGGAGAAAAGGTAAAGATAATAAAAATTCTAAAGGCTCTCCTAATATTGTTTTTTTTGAATGCAGGAAGCCTAGACATGTGAAAGCTGATTGCCCTACACTTAAGTCTCACTCAAGCAAGGAAAAGGGTGACGAGAAACCCAAGTTCATGAAGGACAAAAAGAGACTTCAAAAGGCATTCTGGGCAGACTCTACAACTGATTCATCTGAGACTGAACCTGGAGATGAGACAACAAACTTGTGCTTAATAGCAGAAAATCATCTTAATCAAAAAGAAGCATGTGAACTAACCTATGACCAACTGTGAAGTTTCTAAAAAAATTCATGCATCATATAAAAATTTAAGAAAACTCATGCTAGTTTGAAATTGGAGCTTTTGAATTTACAAAAAGAGCATAAAATTTTTATTAAAGATCATTCAATAATTGATTCAAATCACATGGCCCTACTTGATGAATTTGATGAGTTAAATAAAAGCATTCTGAATTAATTGATTAGCATGATTCATTAAAAGCTTCACAGACCTCACTTGAATCTGATTTTAAGAAATCTAAATAGATAGAGCAAAATTTGAGAATTGACAATGATGCTTTAGAAAGTACTAACTTGAGGTTTAAAGATGAATTGGATACACTTAAGAGAAATTGGAAAAAACCCACATTTGATCTAAAGCCAAGACCTAGGAAGAGGCATTATAACCCAACCATTTAAGAAATCCTTTTCTTGGTGTTAGTTATTTTTCATGTGGCATGCTAGGACACATCTCACATACTTGCACTGTTCACCGTAGTATAAATTGGGTGTGGAGACCCAAATTGCATGATTCACAGTATAGCGCACATGCATTGCATTCTACTTTTCATGAGAAGGGACCCAAATCTGTTTGGGTTCCTAAATCTGACATTTGATGATTTTGTAGGCAAGCTTTCACAAAAGGCCTCATGAGAGCATGTGGTACCTGGACAGCGGATGCTCTCGACATATGACTGGCGATGCCAATTAATTCATTTTTTTGGAGACCAGAACAGGAGGCAAGGTTACTCTTGGAAACAACACCATTAGGAAGGTGGTAGGCGCAGGTATAATTGGTAATTCCAAGAATCTTATGATTGAAAATATTTTTTGTATAGATGGATTAAAACACAACCTGCTCAGCATCGGTCATCTTTGCGACAAGGGATTCATCATACAATTTTTTACAAATTCAAGCATTATAAGCTTAAGTAACAACACGATTTTGCAGGGAAAGCAAATCAACAACATTTATATGCTTGATTTAAATAACATTGAATGCACTGCTTCATTTTTCTTAAAAACTATTATTGATGATTCATGTTGTGGCACAGGAGATTATGTCATGCAAGTATGAAAACCCTTCGGAAAGTAACCCAAAAAGACCTAGTTAGAGGAGTTCCCAAGCTTAAGTTTTCTAAAGACCACCTTTCCGATGCCTGCCAATTAGGAAAGCAAGTCCACTTCACTTTTCACCCCACTAATGACATTAGCACCTCTAGACCTTTAGAAGTCCTTCACATGGATTTGTTTGGACCCATTAGCACTGCCAGTTTGGGAGGAATAGTCTATGGTTTTGTAATTTTCGATGACTACTCGAAGTTCACTTGGATTATATTTCTATCACACAAAAATGAGTCTTTTGAGGAGTTTAGAAACTGTTTTACTTGGATTCAGAAAAAGCTAGGTTGTGAGATCTTGATCATCCATAGTGACCATGGGGGAGAGTTTGAAAATGAGAGATTTGCAGCTTTTTTTAGGACAAGGGGATTAGCCAAAACTTCTCAGCTCCTAGGATCCCTCAGCAGAATGGGGTAGTCGAAAGGAAGAACCGGACCTTAGTGGAAGCCTCTAGAGACATGCTTGCTGAGTATTCACTTCCAAAATACTTTTGGGCTGAAGCGGTTAACATAGCTTGTTATTTGTTGAATAGGGTGAATGTTAGAGCCAAATTAGATAAGACACCCTATGAAATCCTTAAAGGTAGGACACCCAATCTTTCCCACCTTCATGTCTTTGGTTGTAAGGTTTTTATTCACAACAATGGGAAGTCTCACTTAAAAAAATTTGATCCAAAATCTGATGAAGGAGTGTTCTTATGATATTCTAGTGTTGGAAAGTCTTTCAGGGTGTTTAATAAGAGGACTTTGATGGTGGAAGAGACTACACATGTAATGTTTGATGAATATGATCCTAGAAAGAATAGAGTTGAGGATGATGATGATGTTGGAGAGATTACCACTGGAGTAGAAATTTTGGAGAAGGGAGTAGAACACCAAAACACTGAAGGAGTAGGAGATGTTACCCAATGAGTAGAAAATGTAGATCTGGAGAAAAGGGTTGAACCTTCACACACCTTGCCTATAGATTGGAGATAATCTTCGAGTCACCCTAAAGATTTGATCTTAGGAGACCCTTCTAATGGAGTTAGGACTAGACATGGACTTAGGAATGAAGTGAACCACTCTACCTTTATCTCAATGACTGAACCCACCAACATAAACCAAGCCCTTTCTGATGAGTTTTGGATATTAGCCATGTAGGAGGAGTTGAACCAATTTATTAGGAATAATGTTTAGGAGCTTGTAGAAATACCTAAAGGACAAAGTGTAGTTGGAACCAAGTGAGTCTTTAAGAATAAGGTGAATGATTCTGGAGTGGTGGTAAGGAATAAAGCAAGATTTATGACTAAGGGGTATAACCAAATAGAAGAAATAGATTTTGAGGAGACTTTTGCCCCTGTAGCTAGATTGGAAGCCATTAGAGTACTATTAGCCTTTTCCTGTTATAAGAGATTTAAGCTTTTTCAAATGGACGTTAAGAGTATCTTTTTTAAATGGGGAAATAAAAGAGGATGTGTTTGTAGAACAACCCCCAGGTTTTGAGAGTTCCCAATTTCCAAATCATGTTTTAAATTAAAAAAAAAGGTCTTATATGGTTTAAAGCACGCACCCAGAGCTTGGTATGAGAGGCTTAACATATTCTTACTAGAAAGGAATTTATTAAGGGGATTGTAGACACCACCCTTTTTCTGAGAGAAGTAGGAGATGATTTGCTCATTATTCATATTTATGTGGATGACATACTTTTTGGATCTTCTGATAAGAGACTATGTGATGAGTTTTCTATAAAATGAGTAAAGAGTTTGAGATGAGTATGATGGGAGAGTTGTCCTACTTTTTGGGATTTAGTATAAGACAATTAGATGATGGAACCTTTTTAAATCAATCAAAATACATAAATGACATTTTGAAAAAGTATGAGATGGATAAAGCCAAACCAATTAATACTTCCATGACCTCCAGTGTTCCGTTGGATAAGGATCCAAGTGGTAAGTCTGTGATCAGAAGAAGTACATAGGCATGATTGGATCTTTACTTTACTTGACTACTAGCCGACCTAATATAATGTTTGGCATTTATCTTTGTGCTAGATTTCAAGCTGACCCTAAGGAATCCCACCTGACTGCAGTTAAGAGAATTCTTAGATACCTTTTAGAAACCCAAAGCTTAGGAATCCGGTACCCCAGGCACAACACTTCTTTTAAGATTATTGGATATTCTGATTCTGATTTTGCAGGATGTAAGGTGGATAGAAAAAGCACTTCTGAAACTTGCCAATTCATATGACATTCTTTGGTATCCTGGTTTAATAGAAAACAAAACTCTATTGCACTTTCCACTGCTAAAGCTGAGTACATTGCTTTAGAAGTTGTGTAGCCCAAGTCCTTTGGTTAAAACAGCAGGTACTTGATTTAGGATTACCTGTAGGCACCATCTTAATTTTTTGTGACAACACTAGTGCCATCTGCATTTCTAAGAATCATATCCAACATTCAAGGACTAAGCACATTGACATTATACATCACTTTATTAGAGACCATGTGACTAAGGGAGACATTGAGTTACACCATGTGGCGACTGAGAATCAATTGACTGACATCTTTACTAAACCATTGGCCTTCAACACTTTCAACTCTTTAAGGACCAGATTGGGTGTGATTGACATAAATGTATGAACTTGATTACTACTGATTTTGTTTATCTGCTTTTCTTTTTTCTTCTTTCTTCTTCTTTTCTTTTTCTTTTCTTCTTTTATTATTATTTTTTGCTTTATTTTTTAGTTTACTCAAATTTATTTTTTCTAAAATCATCGCTGAAGTGATATCATATGCCTTGTTCTTATTTTTAAAAATTTATAGTCAATGTTTTACATCTCTTAAATCTGTTAAAGGGTAAAAATATACCGCTGATTGTGTCTCTTTCTCTAAACTACTTTAGTGGTATAGTTTTCTTTTCTAATCAATAGTCTATCTCAAATTAACAAATGGATTATGCAATTAAGATCTTTTCTACCTTGCTACAGTAAATCTATCTTATATTTATAATGATCAAAGTTTTTATGTCACATCAAGATTCTTTGTTATCCTGTCATTGCATTTCTTCATATGATTTTTTATTCTGTTATGTGGTTTGTTTTTCCATATATTAGAGAGTGAGTTTTATCTTCTCTAATATCTGAAAGATATACTCACAACTAAGATTATTTAAGAGTTCTTTGAAAGAGAATCTAGCTTGCAAAAATTTAAAAAAGTGGCCAATAATGCCAAAAAATAAAAGATGTGCAATGACGCCAAATTAAAAAAAAAAGATACAAAGTGTATCAAAAATCAAAAGATGTGCAAAGCACCATTCAATTGACAAGAGGCATAAAATGAGCCCATCAAAAGAAAGCTCTCCTCTCTTTTAAAAACTTTTAAAATTTAGAAGAATTTATATATCACTTGAGAAAATCAAATCCTTGATTTCGACTTTTGCGATTGTGACAAAATTACTTTGATACATTATTCTAAAAGATATTTTTTCTTAAACCAAGTAGTGAACGAATCTCTTTTTCATAACCAATTGAATTTTTTGAGTTAGGTTTTTTATTTCAAAAGGCAATTTTACCCTAAAAGAAAATCTGAGCTAAGGGTAAACATGATCAGATACTTTACCACTTTTTCAAATTTTTTAACTCATTAATTTACAAGTCTTTAAAATAAATCACATGGAAACCATTTCATATTCATTCCATGAAAAAAGGGAGATCTTTTTGCTTTACTTTCCTCCTCTTTTTTGTGATGACAAAAGGGGGAGAAGCCTGTACTGGTTGATTTATTTTTTTATTATCAAAAAATATGAGTTTGTCTTCATCAAAAAGGGGGAGATTGTTGCAAATCTATTTTTATGAATTATGGTTTTGATGATAGCAGACAATCCTATTTCTCTACGACTGCCTTGCCTACTAATATTTCAGGACCACAAGATCAGACGACAATCGGAACCAGCTCAAGATTGGGTACACTAGGTCTGAGTTAGTTTGTATTGTACTTTTTCCCTTTCTTGAGTCAATTGTAACCTTTGAGGTGTCTGATGCTAAGTAACCCTACACACACACACTTGAGTGATTTTTCTGTCTGAATTAGTGTTTTTTGATTTTTACTCATATCAGCCTGGACAATGTTTATATCGTCCGGGATGATCAGGTTCAAAACAGAAACCCTAATCAGGGCATCATGGTTAAGGAAGCCGTCATTAAGCTGATCGGCCTGGATGATATGTGTATTAGCCAGAACGATAGGCTCAATTAAGAAAGAATCAGCTGCCATGATCAATTTAGGTATTCTTTATTTTAGGAAGTCGGCCGGGACGATATCCATATCGTTTTGGATGATCTAACTCAATTATGCCTAAATTAATCTGGTATCTTTAGAAAGCATTAAAGGCTGATTGATTCAATCATATCGTCCAGGACGATTGTAGGATCGGCCAGGATGATAGCCTGGATAATTGACTTTGGCTAGCATCTATTCTGGGTGATGATCTTGACGATTGACATCGGCCAGCATCTTTTCCGAGCGATGATCAGGATGATTGTAATCAGTTTTAAACTAATCGGCCAGGATGATATCGCATCGGCCTGGACGATGTAACCAATTTTCTTCTAATCATCCCAAATCGTGCCGAGCCGATTGAGCTTAATTTGTTCTGATCGGCCAGGATGATATTCCTATCATCCTGGATGATAATGTCGGCAAGTTGCAATTAATAAGCTATTCTGAAGCTCTTCTATTTAAGAGCTCTTGTTCAACATTTTGAATAATCTTTTGCTGATGTCTTGACCTGAGATAGCCTAGAGGAGAGAGAGAGAGAGAGAGAGAGAGGAACTTTTGAGGGGGAGTTTGTGAGAGGATTCACAAAGGTTGCTCCAAGCAAGGTTCCAAGTCATCTTCTCCGATCGTCGTCCCTTGTCCTTGGAAGGTTGAGAGAGATCAACAATCAATCGAGGTTCTCTGTCTGCTTTAAGAGAAAGCAAAAGGAGTTGGGTTCTCTGCCTCGCTGGGGTTGGCAGAAAGGAGTTTTTGTAAATGCTTCTCTGCCTTGCTGTGGGAGCAAAAGGAGAGTCACGTTTGTAGTGCAATACTCGGGGGGCGCCTCCGGGGAGTGGACGTATGTTGAGTTGACCGAACCACTATAAATCCTTGTGTTATTTTTCTACTTCTTCCACAATTAATTTTCCATACTTTGATTTTCAATGTGGTGACTTTGGTTTGAGTTTTTGTGCTTTCTTTAAAGAATTTTTAAAATACCCCCCCCAATTTTTAAAAAACCCCCCCCCCCCCCCCCACACACACTTGGTTAGTCTTGGGCTAGTTCATAAGTGCCTAACATCCCTAACGAACTTTCAATTTCTAAGTTTAGCAATTATTAAATTTGGGAAATACTTAACAAGAAAGTTATGATCTAAATCATTCCTAGTTGTTATAGAGTCTAGGGGTAAAGAATTCAAAAACATCTTAGTTTTATCTCTTAGAGAAAAGTAAAATAATCTAAGTCTAATAACATCATCACTAACACCATTGTACTTAAAATATTGTATAAATTTTAAGAAACTCGCTATGTGTAAACTGGGATCTTCGATAAGAGTTCCTCCAAACTAGAAAAATTTAAACCATTTGAATTATAATATGTTTTAATTCAAAATTATTTGCTTGGATCATAGGTATATTAAGGCTCTGATGAACTCTATCTACTTAAGGGTTAGCATAATTCCAAAGAGGTCTAGAATGATCTTGATCTACTATAGGTTCATCCTTTTTCACAATCTTTATAGTTTTTCAAACTTTTAAAGGGTTCTTTCTATTTCAAATTCAAACAACAATGGTTCCTTTCCATGTCTATAAAGTATGCAACCATGAATATGTAATCAGTAAAATAATAAATTAAATAAACTAAATAAAAGATATAAGTAGGTATAACTATTTATTTAATTCAATAATACATTTAAAATAAAAAAAAAATAAAATACTTTCCCATCAATTATGCCAAAAACTTGATGGGGGTTATGGATTAAACTTCTGAATTATATAAAAGTCTTGGGCTCTATCACACATAAATAATGCCTAGATTTTCTTAAATAAAAAATTAAATAAACACCACTTAATATACTTAAGCATATGTGTCAGGTCAAGTAATAAAGTGATAAAGTAGAGTGTCGAACCCACGAAGAAGTATGCTTACTTTTAACAAATTACTACCATTTACTTTAATTATAATAATTAACCTCCTAAAATATAAATGATATTTTTGGACATTCTACCACTGAATAAAATAGTAAAAATATTGATATAATACTTAAATAAAGTATTTTAGATTGATGAGTATAAACTTCATATCTTCCTAATAATACTCTTAATTATAGATATGATTTAGAGCATATGCATCCTTAAATATCTTTTGAGCTTGTAGGGATGAAAAGGATATCTGCTGACCTCCTATAGTTATAGTATTTCTTTAAGAACCTAGAATATTTTGCATCCAATGTCTAAGCATACAAATGTTTTATCTAAATATTCTTAGTTGTTCCGACATTCCTCTATCGAGGTTATACATCACACTATATTTTAAATACACATATGATCACTATGTACATTAAATTAAGAACGGGATAATATTAAAAACATCATTTAACATTTATAAAATAAGAGTCCTCCTTAGTACTTAGCATTCACATTAGATCATCAATTCAAATTAAGAGAATTAGCCCGACATAGAATAAATGACAAGCAAACTCATGAAAGAATGAAAATACAAGAGAGTGATATCACCAGAAAGGATCAAAGTATCTCCTCTACACTCCTTCTTCCTTAACTTATAGATTTGCTTCAAGAAACATAGAATAAACACTCCAAATGATTGAATATTATACTTCCCTGTCTCCCTTATATTTTAATCTAAGAGGAATTAGAGAAGTAATCTAAAAGTATTAAATTTTTACACAAGTGATTGAACTCCCTAATAAACATAACCTCAAAACTATTTATAGGACAAAGAAAAATCCATATAACACTGCAGCGCTTGAAAGATTGACATTGTGGTGCCCTTAAAGTGAACTAACACCCAGCATTAAATTTTGCACCTCCATGGTGCTTGCTAGTGTGGATGGTTACTTAATGAATATTCATGTCTCTTTATTGATAAAATTTAGTCCTTGGAAGTATTATAGAACACGTGGTGTTGTTAACATTCAAGCATGTGGTGCCTGAGTGGCAAAAATAGTACTAGGGTGTGAGAAATATGGCACTAAGACATTTAAAAATAGAGGATCCAGCAATGCAAGCTAACTTCATATGTTTGTGGTACTGGTAATGCTGCATTGCTGGATATGTTTCCATCGCAGTGCTGGTAAATAGGAAACTTGGAACTGTAATGTCTTATTAATGGCGCCTTAGTGGTATGAAGGTGGCATTACAACATTGTTTCATTGGATGCCATGGAACTGTAAGCTCCTTAGAATTTCTATCATTTTGAATTTTGTATAAAAAATAACTAAAATAATATATTTTCATTGAAAATAAAATATGTTAAAGACTACATAATTTACACTTATCACTTATTACTCATAATTTTTGTCATTTTTGAATATTTCATGTATATACACAACTAAAATAAAGCAATTTCACTAAAAATTAAATATAATAAACACTATATAATTTTCACTTAACAAATTCCCCCACCTTAACCTCTTGCTTATTCTAAAGTAATAATAACTTTTACCTAATAATCACTTAATAACCAAAGTAAAAAATAAAACTTAAAATTATTAAAATTTAAGATAATACATTATAGTCTAGAAGTAATTTGGAATGAACAAAGTTACATTTGTGATTTTTTTTTTTTATTTTTATTTTTATTTTGTGATGATCATAGAAAACTTCCACTAACAAGTATTTCAAACAAACAAAAATAAAAGGAGAAATATAAGCACAACCAAATAAGAGAAAAATACATAAACAAATACTACAATTGCTTATAATCACACTTCTTTCCAAATTTGTCTAAGCATGAACAATAACACATAGTCCAGTTCTTAGTGTGCTGAAGGTGTCATAATTTAGGGGTTTTGTGAAAATATCTACCAGTTGATTTATAATAGCTACATGATTCAATTCTTTGTCTCCCTTAGTTATATGATCTCAAAGGAAATGATGTATATTATCTATATACTTATTCTATGGATATTGAATTAGATTCTTAAACTGTGTATGCGCTAGTTACTACACATGATTGGTATTGTGTCTATATAAAGTCCAAGGTCAAGGATTTGTTACTTCAGCCATAAGACTTGGAAAGATAACTCCCTATTGCTATGTACTCTTTCTTAAGTTGGGGATAAGGCTATAAAGTTCTTATATCTATTGGACCAAGAAACTAAAGATTAGCCAATGAATTGAGATGTTATAGAAGTGCTTTTCCTATATACTCTGCAACTTGAAAAAATTAAATTTAAGTATTTGAAGATGTCAAAGGTATTATATCCATTTTTATAAGTGATGAGATGCTCATTCCTTTTCTTAAATAAAGTATTAGCAATTAAAAAATCATAAGCTAAACAAAAATCTAATATGGTCTTGCCACCCTTCATTCGTCGTTCCGAATCCATGCCACCATGAATTGCTTTTAAAATCATCTACCTCTTACCAACATGTCCTTTAAATCTTCTCTCCAATAAAAAAATCTTTCTTCAAGATGTATATTTTGTATTAATTCTTCTAAGTCATTCCAAAATTTAATTTAGAGCTATATCCAAACCTACTGAGGAGCATAAGCATTATAATATTAATAATCTTATCATCAACAAACAATCTTATAAGCTATAATTCTTATACTCCAATCCTATTAATTTTTATAAACATTATCTTACATCTTATCTATAATAACACCTACACCATTTCTAGTACGATTCCTACCCGAATACAAAGTTTAAATCCTAAACTATCAATTTCTTACTTATCTCCAACCCATTTAGTTTCTGAATGCACAAAACTTGTCTAAGCATTAACAATATCTATGAATCATAACTTCCTATGAATCATAAAGATTGTAAAGTTATTCCGAGTGAAATTTATGTACCCAACATCGATTATTAGTTTTGGACTTAAGATTAAGGGGCATAAATAAAAATAAAGTAAAAAACAATTTTCTAGGATTAAATGGGGGCTTTTAAAGAATATTACAAAATATTTTTGGAATAGATTATTAGATCTTAAGATTTTGTCTGTGCATGAGGATGCTAATATTATGTGGGAGAAAGTGGCTAGTGATATTCAAGAATATTGTGCAAACAAGATGTCCTTGGAGTATCAAAGGGAAAAGCTCCAATAGGAAAAATAGTTGGTGGTGGAATCCTAATGTGCAAGAAAAAAATTAAAATAAGAAGCTTTGTTATAAAAATGGTTTATTTTAAAAATCTGATAATTGGGAAATATATAAAGTGGCTCGTAAGGATGCTAAGAAAGCAATATGCGATGCAAAGGCATTAGCTTTTAGTGATTTATATAATAGATTAGATACTAAAGAGGAGAGAACGATATATGTATAAGTTAGCCAAACAAAGAGATAGGAGTAGTAAGGATTAGTCAAGTGAAGTGTATTAAAGATGAAGATCAAAAAAATACTTTTTAGAAGATGATATTCAAACAAGATGGCATGAGATCATTTTGCTGAACTTTTTAAGTGAAGATGTGAAAAATAAATTGGACTATGTGACCTTAGCACTCTAGATGAATAAACGATTTATAGTTTTTATCGCGTATTAGTAACATCTGAAGTTAGAGAGCTTTAAAGAAAATGAAGGGTGAAAACGCTGTTGGGACCTGATGAGTATATTTCAATAGAGGTATGGAATGCTTAGGAGATGAAGGAATTCATTGCTATACTAAAACTTTTTAATACTATTTTGAAGACTAGAAGATGCCAGATGAGTGAGAATGAGTGTGTTAATTGCTATTTTTAGACATAAAGGGGATGTTCAGATTGTGCAAATTTATAGAGGTTTAAGTTAATGTGTCAATACTTTAAAACTTTGGGAGCGAGTTTTGAGCATAGGTTGCGGCGTGATACTAATGTTTCTCAAAATCAATTGGATTCATGCCGGTAGGTCGACTATGGAAGCCATACATTTATTAAGAGTTTGATGGAGAAATATAGAGAAAATAAGGATGATTCTACGTATGATTATTTATTGATTAGAAAAAGCATATGATAAAGTTCCAAGAGAAGTCTATGGAGAGTTCTTTGAAAAAAAAGGAGTCAATAATGCTTATATTCAAATCATTAAGATATGTATGCAGGAGCTATTACTTGTGTTCAAACACAAGGTGGATTGACCAAGTATTTCCCTATTTCGTTGGGTTACATCAAGGATCAGCCTTAAGCCCATATCTTTTTGCTTTAGTCATGGATGTTCTCACTAGACATTTGCAAGAGGATGTACCTTGGTGTATGCTTTTTGCTGATGATATTCTTCTTGTTGATAAGACTAGAGAGGAGTTGAAGGTAAACTTGAATTATGGAGGTCAACTTTAGAGTCTAAGGTTTTCGCTTGAGTAGATCTAAAACGGAATATATGAGTTGCAATTTAGTAGTAATAGACCTAGTGAGGGGATTGTGACTTTGGGTGATCATTCATTATAGAGTACACGTTTAGATATCTTGGATCTATTTTCATAGTGATGGTACATAAATGGGGATATTATCAGCAGAATTCAAGTTGGATGGTTGAAGTGGAGGAATGCATCGGCTTGTTATGTGATAGAAATGTACCCTCAAACTTAAGGGAAAATCTCTATAAGATGTATGGAGGCCTGCAATGCTTTATGGTGCGAAGTTGGCCTTTAAAAGAGAAGCATAATACTAAGTTAAGTGTGGCAGAGATGAGGATGCTCAGGGATGAGTGGCTTTACCCTTAGAGATAGATTCGAAATATCATATACGTGAAAAGGTCGGAGTAGCTCCAGTAGAAGATAAGATTAGAGAAAGTCGCCTTAGATGGTTTGGTCAAATAAAACGCGGCCTTGCGATGACCCGGTTAGGAGAGTAGAGGTATTAGATATTTGACTTATGTTAAGAAGGTAGGGTAGACCTAAAAAGACTTGGTTAGAAATATTAGGAATGATCTTTCTTTATTAGATTTAAACGAGAATTTGACTTTAATAGGACACAATGGAGAAAAAGGATTCATGTAGCCTGAACCACCCACGTAGTGGATAAAGCTTGATGTTTTGTTGTTGTGTTGTTGTGAAGATGTCAAGGTGGTGTTATGTTTAGGATATCAGATGCATAAGTTTTGGATGCCTTTAGATACTTATAAAGTGTATCTTCTTTGTAGTAAGGATCAGTTGGAATCTAACATGAAGCATACACTAAACATGATACCAGGTCTATTAATAGTCAAATATATAAAGTGTTCTATCTATTCCCCTATATTCTTTTCTATCAATTGATTTCCATTTACATCCTTATAAAAGCTAGTTTGTTAGTCATGGGTTTGTATTTATATTTTTTGAACCTTCCATGTTGAAATTTCTCAATATCTTGTTAATATACTTACTTTGAATTAGAAAGGTACCATCCTCTTTCTGTCTTATACTAAATCCAAGGAAGTAACTCAACTCTCCCATCAAGCACATCTCAACTCCTTACTCATAGTTTCTAAAAAATTCTTTACAAAGGTTTTTATTTTTAGATCCAAATAGTATATCATCAATATAGATTTATACTATGAGAATATTATTACCTATTTTCTTAAGGAATAGAGTGGTTTCTATGCTACCCTTAACAAAAGATCTATCTAGGAGAAATGTGTTTGGGTGCTCATACCATATTCTCGGTGCATGTTTTAAACCATATAAATCTTTCTTGAATTTGTAAACATGGTGGGAAAATGCAAAATTTTTAAATCCTTAGGTTGTTATACATAAACATCTTTAATCACCTCATTAAGAAAAGAACTCTTCATATATATCTTATATAACTTGAATCCTCTAAATTATGTAAATGCTAGTAGGACTCTAATAGTATCTAGTCAAACTATAGGGGTAAAAGTCTCCTCAAAATTAATGCCTTTTAAATGATTATACCCCTTATCCATTAATCTGGCCTTGTTCCTAATTACTGTTCTAGTGTCATTCATCTTATTATTGAATACCCATTTGGGGCATACTACACATTGGTTCTTAGGGCTGCTAACCAACTCCCAAACATCAGTCCTAACAAATTTGTCTAAATCTTCTTATATAGCTTAGATCCAAAATTCATCCATTAAGACTTGATCTTTATTTGTTAGTTCTACCATAAAGATAAAGTAGTATTATTAATTTCTTTCCTATGGCCTTGCATAGTTCTAACCCCTATAGACGGAACGCCTAAGATATGCTCCTAGGGTGACTAGATGAGTATTTTTATTCTCTAGGAAAATGGTCATGAGGTTCTTCTATATCTCCTAGGTCAACATTCTCTACTCCATGGGAATATCTACCTCATCATCATCTTCTAACCTAGGCTCAAAAAGTCTGTCGAATTCATCATAAATAATAAAGGTGGACTCCTCCACAACTAACGTTTTCTTACTAAAGATCCTATAGGCTTTACATACACAGGAATAGATTAAGAAGTCATACTTGAAATAAAACTTTCCTAAAGGAGGATTATCATTAATGATAATAAAGTACTTACAGATTTGGATTCCTACCATTAAGAAACTCGTAAGGTGTCTTATTCAATTTGGTTCTAATATTCACCCTATTCAAAATATAACAAGCAGTATTCACTGCTTCTGCCCAAAAGTATCTTGAGAGCAAAAATTCTTCTAACATAGCCTTAGCAGCTTCCACTAGAATTCAATTTTTCTTTTCAACTATTCCATTATGCTGAGGAAACCTAGGGGGAAATAATTTATGTTCATTCCCAAGTTCCTTATAAAAAGATTCCAACCTCCCATTCTCAAATTCTCCACCATGTCACTATGGATAGTAGAGATCTCACAACCAAAATTTCTTTGAATCCAAGTAGAGAACATTCTAAATTCATCAAATAATTTATTTTTATGAGATAAGAATCTAACCTATGTAAATCTTGAATATTCATCGATAATCATATATCTAAAACTTTTTCCACCAAAGCTGGTTGTGCTAAAATGACCAAACAAATCCATATGCAATATTTTTTGTGATGTAGTAGTGGTGATATCCTTATTTGTATGGAAGTATAACTAGATTGCTTCCCTAGTTGGTAGGCATCACAAGATAGTCCATAAAAATGTCTAGCTTGGGGATACCTTTAACCAAACCTTGTTGGATTATTTTTCTAAGAGATTTTATACTGGCATGATATATTCTCCTATGCCATAACCATGATTCATCCAACAAAATTTTTAAGCAAAGTTTATCAAAATCATCAACATAAGATAATTCAATCATATAAACATTATTCTTTTTCTTTTTTCCTTCTAAAGTAAATTTTCAATTTAAGATGATCATGCATTTGTTAGAAAGAAATTTTACATCAAAACTTGATCACAAAGTTGTCTTATACTAAGCAAATTATGTTTTTAGCCATATACTAAAAGATTTTTTTCAATAATAAAATTACTTGCCTCCACTCTCGGCCTTTAGCATTATGAACTGGTTCAGATCTCTCGTCATATCTCTTAAATGCTCATTATCAAGGTACCACATACCCTCACTAGGTTTTTTGTGATAAAGTCAAATAATGGTTAGATTGGGGCACCTAAGTGAGTTTGGGTTCCATTTGATGCTTTAATAAATATATGGGATGCATATTATGTTGTGATGTAAATGATTTGGGCCTCCATACATGATCTTTTCTAAGATGTACAATACAAGTGTGGACTATGTTTCCTTTCATGCCATAAGAAAATCACCTGACACCTGAGAATGAGTTTAGTAACCTATGTGGATGATAGTGCCTCTTCCTAAGGATATGAAATGAATGTTATGTTTTAGGTAGTGACTTCTGTGCTGGTGTAGGTTGAAATTTTTTTGCTAGTACAGGCCATGGTGAATTATTTAGAAGTTCATGTAGTTTCCTTTTAAAAATTCATTTACATGTTTGTAACTAATAACTTCAAATTCTAATGAATGGTCATTAGAGTACAGTTCCATTGCAATTGTCTCTAGTCTTTTGATTTTTCCTCTCACAGAATATGCTGAGTTTTTGTGGAGTTATATAACTCATTTAATTCAACATGCTTCTTATTTAAATCATCAAATTCATCTAGTAATGATGCATGCTTTTTATCCAATAAAATATGCTAAAATTTTAGATCCGTGTGCTCACTAATTAGTGTGTCATACTCAACATTTAGATCAGAAAATTCTTTCTTCAAATTAGTATATAATTTCTTAAGCATTCTATATCAGTCATGATTTTTTTTAGAAATAATGAATAGCTCATCATAGGATAATTGAAACACATCTTCTTGATCAGAATTATCATTTTTCAAAAGGCGTAGATTCATTACCTCCTATTATTCTTATTATGACAAATTCGAGGTGGAGTCTACCTATAAGGTTCTTTGCATTTAATACTTACCCTTTTAAGCATATTAACTTTCATCACCCTTTCCAGCACTTATTTTTTCTTTACTTTTATCTTTGTTAGGGAAATCAGACCTAAGATGTCCAGGATTTTTGCATTAAAAAAGATAATGTTAGAAGAAACATTATTAGTTCTACTTGATTTTCCCTTTTTCAAACTTTAATGGCATCTTTGCTTTTATTTTAGAAATCTTTTAAATTTTAGGGTCATTAATGTTATATCATTATCTCTATCAACTCTAGAGTTATTGTTATCTAAGTTATAAACCATCAATGCAACTATCTTCCCCTTCCTCCTGTCACCAACATCATGTAATCTTTGACTCACATTTCTCTCATAAAAAATGAGTGAGGCAAGTATATTCATAATATAATAAATGTTCTAATATTTATAAATATAAATAGAAGTAAATTTAACATCATAACTATCAGGTAAGTAACATAAAATCTTGTTGACTTTTTTAGAATTAGTCAATTCTCTACCTAGTGCATGCAATGAAGTTACTATCTTAGTAAATCTAGAATTCATGTCAATTATAGTCTCATTAGATTTCATGCAAAATAACTCATAGTCATGCAAAAACATATTTATATAATATGCTTTAACTTCATTTTTTCCTTCATAAGTGACATTTAAACTATCCCAAATTTTATTGCCAGTTATACAACAAGAAACATGCATATAGTCCTTAGACTTTAAAGTACATAAAAAAATAGTTTAAATATTTTGCATTGAGTTGTGAATAGTCTCTATCCTCAAACCTCCATTCATTAAAAGGAATTTCTTTCTTGATAACATTAATAACATGATATAGAGGAGTATATCCTACTTAAATCATATTCCACATACGATAATAAAAAAAATGTTACAAATCTTGACCCAAGTCATGTGTTTTTTATGATAATAAATATTATTGTAATTATTATTATGCTACCTCTTGTTAATTACTATTATTGCATATCTAATTTTTTTCTATGTACTAACAGTTCAGGTCCACCTTTCACTTGCAAGTTTGATTAGCTCAAGATTGGATACACTAAGGTTAAGTATATCGTGAAGAGTCTGTATTTTCAATTCTTATGTATTTTTATTTTTATTGAGTCAAATCATGTATTTGATGGATACTAAGCTTGGTAACTATACCCACACAAACTCAAGGCAGTGAGTTAGTGATAATATCATAAGTTAAATTTTTTGAACTAATCATATTGTACGATCCATATAGTAATGTACGATCAGCTAATTAGAAAATGATCTAAATGGGTAAATGTGATAATTAATGTAAAATGAACTAATTATACTATACAATTATTGAGAGAGTTGCTACTTAGCTTTGCATGTTTAATGCAACTTGTATGTTTTTTATGATTCCAAATATTATTATTTCTCCTAACATATTTTGGAAGAACTATTTTTGCTCTTGTGTGTACTAACATTTAAGGAAAATCATACTCCAGATTGTTGAAGACTTCAAATCAAGATCAATTTAGAGTTTAATTGTAAATGAAGTCTGTATTTTTCATCTTATTCAGTTTGAGAGAGTGTGATAATAATTTGAGTAATTGAGCACACACACACCGGGGGAGAGTTTTAAAATTTACATTTTTAAACTGATCATACTGTGCGATACCACTTCGTACGGGACAATCTGGTCAGTTATTTACCCCAATGAGCAGTGGAACGAACAGAGAAGGAAATTATTTTTCTAAGTTCAGTTCGTATGAATGATATTTTTCAATCATACCAGGACGAATGGCTCTGTTTTTTCCAAATGCATAGTTTGTACAGACAATATTTTTTTATCGTACTGGGACTAACTTCTCTATTCTATTTTTGTTCATTTTGTCCTAACGATTTGTATATAAGAACTTTGAAATTATTCTGTTCGTATTAGATGAAATGAGTTTGTCCTGATTCACAACATGTTCGTACGAAATAGTTTTTGAACAGTTCATACGTACAAATGTAGGTTCGTACGGGATGATCGTGAGCGCTCAGAATTTGAAATCTTCAGTTTTTGGATAGTTTTTTTCTTTTCCTTCTATATAAGGAGTCCTAGAAACTATTACAATAGCCTATGATGTTGTTTTCTCTTTAGAGGGATCATTGAGTGTGAGTGTTTGGGAGAAATTATGTGAGTGAAGAGTGAGATATCAAGTGAGGGGTTTGTGAGGGATTCACAAGGTTACCCAAAGCGAGGATTTATTTATTTCCTTTAAGTTTCTGCCCATCTCCTCTGAAGGATATCAAGTGAAGTTCAACAACATCGGTTTGGTTCTCTGCCATCACTTGGACAGTGTAAAAGGACGACAAGTGTATCTTTGGCAGCCATTGTGTCTTCGTTTTTTTGGAAAAATTTTGAAGAGAGAACTTAAAAGTGAGAGAGAAAATGGTGGAGTTTGAGAGGGAGAAGTTCCTTGGAGGGTATTTCAAGGGAGTGTGGAGGGGATATTCACACAGTTGCTCCGACGAGCTTGCACCTCAGTACCATCGTATTCAAGGGTCATATTGAGGGAAGTTTTGGGAAGAAGAAGATCTCTTTGGTGTCAAAGGACCCGGCTCCTCCGCTCGCACCGGGAATAGGTGGAAAGTGCAATTTATGTAATGGCTTCTCTGCCTTGTTGTGGGGGAAAAAGGAGAGTCAATAGAGGTTTAGTGCAATACTCAGAGGGTTCCTACAGGGAGTGGATGTAGGTCAAGGTTTGACCAAATCTACAAATATGGTGTGTTCTTATTTCTATTATTCTTTCGCATTTAATTTTATTACAAGTTGTTTACTTTGGTTAAAAAGTTTATTTTTAAACTTTAATTTTAACTTGCAATAATAATTAAGAAGATTTTCTAAAAATCCAAGAGTATAATTTTAAATTACCAATTCACACCCCTCTTGGTTAGCCTTGAGACATCGACAATTATTTATGTCTAACAACCTATTCACGAGCCCCAACAAGTGGTATCAGAGCCTTTTTTCAATATCATAAGCTTAGACTACTTTTTGAAAAATGAGTATGGCTAATTTTAGGAACCGTAACACATTAGAGGGATATTCGATCATTAGACCACCTTTATTTAAAAATATTTCTTTTGATTTTTGGAAAATTTGAATGTCTACTTTTCTTGACAAATCAATAGATTATATCGAATGTGGCATGATGATTCAAAGTGGTTATTCTGTACCATCACGTATTATAGATGGAATCAAAACTAATACCCCTTTTTTGAATGGAGTAGAGAAGAACAACTTTATGCTTAATTAAATGCTAAATATTGTATGAATTGTTTATTCTATGCTTTAAATTCTGAAGATTATATGAGAATCTCTACATGTACTACCGGTAAAGAAATTTGGGACTGTTTATGCATTACATATGAATGTACTAGTGAAGTCAAGCAATCTAAGTTGAATATTTTTATGCATGACTATGAAATCTTTAGCATGAAACCTTATGAGATGATTTTAGACATGTATACTAGGTTTATTCAAATTGAAACATCATTGCATGCTTCAGGTAAAAAATTTTCAAACTTTAATATAGTCAATAAAATTCTACGTTGTTTACTTGACAAGTTTGATGCCAAAGTTGTTGCTATTTGTGAATAAAAAAATTTGAATGAATATTCTATTAATAATTTGATTGGCTCACTCATTGCCTACGAGTAAAGTTTGGGTCAAAGGCTTTTGGATGCAGGAAAAATGATAATGCCAAAAGCTGAAGAAATGGAGAAAAGTGGCTTAGTTGGTGAAGAAAGCGATGCCTTAACAAGTAAATTAAAAAGTCCACTAAAGCACAAGCATAAGCCTCAACAAAAGTAGAATAAAGGTAAAAATGGTAAGAATGTTAAGATTTCTTCTGATATTATTTATTTTGGATGTAGTAAATCTTGACATATGAAAAGTTAGTGCCCTAATTTGAGAGCTCTTCCTGCAAAAGAAAAGGGAAAAGATAAGCAAATTGTAAAAAGAAAAAATAATAAAAATAAAAAAAAATCTCTTGGGCAAATCAAGCTTCTGAATCATCAGACCTGGAGCAAAATGATGTTTAAACCCCTATTTATGTGTTTATTTGTTTTTGTATGCATATTTTTATTTGTTGTATTTTTGTTTATGTTTGTTTTGTTTGTTTTTTTTTGTTTTTATATTTTTGTATTTTGTGTGATTTTGAAATGTTTTCACATTAGATTTCATGTTTTTGATCGATCTTGCAAATTTTTCTAAGTATTATATTCGAACTATACGAAATTATTTTCGTACTGTACAAATTATGTAGCTTGTCGATAGTTGGTTTAGAATTATTGTGTATAGTTTAGTTTTTCCAATACATATCATATTGTATGATCTCTTGATCATCCTGGACTATTTGTATTACTTTGTCTGTACGCATGTAGATGGTTATACGGGCATATTCAATTTTATAACAGATCGTATGTACGAAACCAAAAGTTCTTATGTACGAAACCAAAAGTTCGTATGTACGAACTACGTGTCATTAAATATTGAGAATGAATTTTTTTTTTGTGAGACATTTGGAATGTGATATGATGATTTTCTATAGTTGATTTGCTTGAGTTTGTTTAAGTATTTTTTTTTTCTTATATTGCTTTAGATTTTTTGAATTTTTAATTGATTTTATTTTGTGTTTGAAATGTTCGTTAGCTTATATGATTATCCTTACTTAATTGATCTAAAAAATGGAATAATTTGAAAAGCAATACAAAAATTAACTTCATTAGAAAATCAAATATTTCATAAATTTAAGTTAGCTTATAACACTATCAAGTTAAGAATATCAATCTCATCTTCTTTTTTAGACATACAAAATTTTAATATTATTATTGCAATCCTGATGTCTTATTATTAATTATTTCTTTTTTCAATGTAATTGTATTTATACTTAGAGAAATTTGAGTTTTTAAATTATTGATTTTAGACAGAACAACTTTAAAATTTGAAAAATGTATAAAGATATAAAAATTGAAACAATGCATAATGGTTCGCAAATTGAAAAGAGGCACAAAATTCGCCCAAATATAAAAAGATGCACAAAGTGTGCCACAAATATTAAAAAGATATGCAATGTTACAATAAGTATATGTTCTTTTCTCTATCTTTTAATCTTCAATTTCAAATCAATCTAGTGTTCAATTATATTTTGTATTGGAAATTGACTTACAATAATTTTTATTTCATCTCTTTTGCAATAATTCTCTTTATTCAATTGTTTAGGCTGATTCATGACCTTGATGTAATTATCTTATTTTTGTTATATCTTAATTTAAATGATATGAATATTTATTTTTTAATGAACATTAGTTTTGTTATTTAAAATATAAAGCATCTCTTTTGGATCAATTATCAATGGGTTCTCATATGACTTCATACATTTATATTGTCCTTTTCTTCTTCTCTTTTTACTATTGTCAAAAAGGGGGAGAAATATTGTTTGAACTTTTGTATATTTTTGTGTTTTGTGTTTTTGTTCGGATTTGTTTTGATTGATTGTGTTTTGTGTGTTTTGTTGTTTGCAGTTGTGTATTGTTTCTGTTTTTATTTTGTATTTTGTGTGATAAAAACTTAAAATTTAAAAATATTTTTTAAACTGTTCATAATAGAAAACTCCTTATAATCACATGCTTATTCATTCATGGGGAGTTAAGGAGAAATTTAGGATCTTCAATTGTAATCAAACAATAATTATTTTGTCATCATCAAAAAGGGGAAGATTTTTGAGAGAGTTGCTACTTAGCTTTGCAGTTTGATATTCTTGCAACTTATATGTTTTTTATGATTCCAAATATTATTATTTTGATTATTATTTCTCCTAACATATTTTGGAAGAACTATTTTTGCTCTTGTGTGTACTAACATTTCAGGGAAATCATACTCCAAATTGTTGAAGACTTCACATCAAGATCAGTTTAGAGTTTAATTGTAATTGAAGTCTGTATTTTTCATTTTATTGAGTCTGAGAGAGTGTGATTGTAATTTGAGTAACTGAGGACACACACACTGGGGGAGTGTTTAAAACTTCACATTTTTAAATTGATCGTACTGTATGATACCACTTCGTACAAGACGATTTGGTCGGTTATTTACCCCAATGAGCAGTGGAACGAACATAGAAGGAAATTTTTTTTCTAAGTTCAATTTGTACGGATGATATTTTTCAATCGTACCGGAACGAATGGCTCTGTTTTTTCCAAATGCACAGTTCATACAGACAACATTTTTTTATCGTACTAGGACTAACTTCTCTGTTCTATTTTTGTTCATTTCGTCATGACGATTCGTACATACAAACTTTGAAATTGTTCTATTCGTACCGAACAAAATGAGTTCGTCCTGATTCACAACATGTTCATACGCAACAGTTTTTGAACCGTTCGTACGTACTAACATAGGTTTGTATGGGACGTTCGTGAGCGCTCAAAACTTGAAATCTTTAGTTTTTGGATGGTTTTTTTTCTTATCCTTTATATACAAGGAGTCCTAGAAACTATTACAATTGCCTTTGATGTTATTTTCTCTTGAGAGGGATCATTGAGTGTGAGTGTTTGGGAGAGATTGTGTGAGTGAAGAGTGAGAGATCAAGTGAGGGGTTTGTGAGGGATTCACAAGGTTTCCCAAAACGATGATCTCTTTATTTCCTTCAAGTTTCTAACCATCTCCTCTGAAGTATCTCAAGTGAACTTTAGCAACATCGGTCTGGTTCTCTACCGTCACTTGGAGAGTGTAAAAGGATTACTAGTGTATCTTTAGCAGCTACTGTGTCTTCGTTCTTTTGGAGAAAACTTAAAGAGATAACTTGAAAGGAGAGAGGAAAGGGTGGAGTTTGAGAGGGAGAAGATCCTTGGAGGGGATTTCAAGGGAGTGTGGATGGGATATTCACACGATTGCTCCGACGAGCTTGCACCTCAGTACCATCGAATTCAAGGGTCATCTTGAGGGAAGTTTTGGGAAGAAGAAGATCTCTTTGGTGTCAAAGGACCTGGCTCCTCCGCCGCACCGGGGAAGGTGGAAGTGATTTTGTAAAGGCTTCTCCACCTTGCTGTTAGGGCAAAAGGAGAGTCACTATAGGTTTAGTGCAATACTTAGAGGGTGCCTCCGGGGAGTGGACGTAGGTCAAGGTTTGACCGAACCACTATAAATCTTGTGTGTTCTTTCTTATTATTCTTCCTCATTTAATTTTACTACAAGTTGTTTACTCTAGTTAAAAAGTTTATTTTAAACTTTAAATTTAACTTGCAATAATAATTAAGAAGTTTTTCTAAAAATCCAATAGTATAATTTTATTTTTCAAATTAACCCCCCCCCCCCCTCCCCACCCACCATCTTGGTTAGTCTTGGGACATTGACATTAACTTAGGTCTAACAACCTATTCACGAGCCCCAACAATAATGTCTATTGGACAGGATGATTAGTTGAAAATTAGGATCCTAACTGCCAATCATAATTTAGGCAATATTTTAAAATTCAAATTTTATACACATCCTACTGGATAATAAGTATCATACTCTATAATATAAATAAATATTACATAAATTAATCTTATTATTATGAAATAAATTTTAATTAATTGATCCAATCAAATTATATTGGATAATTTAACCAATCATCTTGTATGACCTGATTCCTAAATAGGACGATAATCAAATCATCGTCAATAATATCATATGATAATCCAAGTCATTTAAACTAATCATATAGAATGATGATCTGAATCGTCTAGGATGATTAGCTCAATTCCTTGAATTGATCGTACAACACCTAGATCTTCGTATTATACTAATAGGAGTACACTAAACTAATCATACTAAATGATCCATGATTGTAATGGATGATTAGTTTTTCCATAATAAAATTTAAGGCTTTTTATGAGGCCTTATATTTAATATCTCTTATTGGCTTATTTCAAAAGTCTTTGGCTGCTAAGTTTACTTGAGAGGGAGTTTTGAGAAGAATATCTAAGAGAGCTATGGGAAGAAGAGGGAGAGGTTGTGTGTGAGGGAGAGCTATTATAATGGGATCGGACGGTTGCTCCAAGAAAGTGCCTTATCTTGTTCCTCCAAGTGTCTATCTAGGTTTGTTAGGTGGCTCCAGGGAGAGAAATTCTTCAGCTCAAGGACATGGTTCTCTGACATCACCAAGAGGGTGAGAAAGGAGTTCAAGGTAGATTGAAGGTCTGTTGTCATCTCTTAGAGGGTGACAAAGCTTCTAGCTCTCTACCGTACCAAGTTTGGTGGATGGGATTTGTGTAAGGGCTTATCTGCCTTACTATGGGAGCAAAACTGAAACATTATAGTGATAGTGCAAACTCAGAGTGGAGAACTCATGGAGTGAATGTAGGTCAAGGTTAACTAAACTACTATAAAATCTTCTGATGTGCTTTTTCCTTTTTGCATTTATTTCTTTTTGTAATTTTTCTTATTTTATACTAGTTGAATTAGCATATTTCAACATTTATGATTAACTACACTTAGGTTAGATTGTGGGTTGCTATAAGAAAATTTGGATGTACTAAAATAATATATATATATATATATATATCATTTAAAATTATTAATTACTTTTGCATTATTTTAAGTTATCTATCTAGATTTAGTTTACAAATTATTCTTATAACAAAAAGAAAAAAAAATTATTTAGCAATTTATTTAAACATTCTACCACATGAGTATGAACTTTTCTACTTGAAATCTAGTGAGATTATATCTAAAATGTACATTAGGTTCACCTAAATAATGAAATCCTTTCATGCAATATGTAGAGAACTATCAATCTTTGAAAAATTTAATAAGATTTTATGATGCCTACTTAGCACTTATAATGTTAAAATAGCTGCAATTATTGAATCAAAAGATTGGAACATTTACTCTATTGATAATTTACTTAGGTCACTCATTGCCTACTAGCATCGAATGTGATAGAGGCAAAATGATCCAGGTGAAAAGAAGGAGAGAACTAAATACCCTAAAGGAAAATGATTCAAACATTGACAGGTTTGTAGCAAAGGAAGATGAAGACATCGTATTGATGACACAGTATCTCAAAAGTTTTCTTTAAAAAAGTAGAGGCGTCATCAACAACATTGGAGTAAAGGTAAAAATAATAAAAATTTTAATGCGTCATTTAAAACGATCTATTTTGAATGCAGGAAACTAGATCATCTTCAAATAAACTTCCCCAAACTAAAGACTCACCCAATAAAGGAGTAGGGTCAAGCAAAAACAAAACCAAAAAAGATTTATCATAAGTCTTTAGGAAATACTAGCACCCACGTGAATTTATTTCATGAAATTTACTAGGTTAATCCATTAGGTGAATTTCATGAAATCTAAGTCTGCATATGATAAATACAATTTTTCATGCTCATAGCAATCACACATGCGTGCATTGTACCATATTAGACAATTAGGAATATATTTAGCATGCTTCGCTCTTGTCCACTCTCTTTAGTAAAGCAAGTCGATCTTGGTTTGATCCTCATAGATTAAGCTTCATATTTGTACATTAAGAGCACTTTCATGTTAATGTTTTCTTAACAATTTCTATAACACATAGAATAAATCATGAAATTTGATTGTAAGAAATAACTCTCATATTAGCCTTAGAGAAACTCATATCCTTTCTTATAGTATGGATTAGTATATATATTATAATATGTCAGGCAATCACTATATACCTCTCTCATATTATCATACATTCAGATTAGGAACTCCCTTAGTCAAAGATTTATATTGTAAAACCTCTGCCTAAATAAGAAATTACTTGTATTAAAATAGAAAAATTTTCATCGACATTATGAGTGCCAAATGTTTCATCGAAATCGTCTAAGTCTTCCAAAGAAATAGACGTTGTCTTCCCTTCCATCTCCTTGAACCCTTCGTGAAAACTTTATCTTCGTGGTGTAAACCTTAAATACTGTATAGCATCTTCAGATCATAATCCGCCAAAATTTTATTAAACATATAAAGAATGCGCGGGTTTTTAACTTTTCCCGCCCGTTTAAGATAAAGTACGTCGGGGCGACCTGAAATGGTGTAAAACACGTGACCAATCAACAATCACGACGGGTTTGGGTCAGGTTTTCGGGCTGCTACGTGGTACTATATCAATGGCGACCGAACCTAAAGCTACGTCCAGTCACCTGACCTAATAAAAGTTCCCTAAAGTGAGTAGCTCTCACTAACCTTGAAGCAAGATCTCTATCACAACCCGTCAACTTCATGACGTTTACTTATGATGATATATACAATATAAATTAAAATTTATCATGAATCTAAACTAAGGATCAAAAGCTAAACATCGTACATATTATGAAATACAAATTAATAAGTTAACTTTTCCATGGTATCAATAATATAAAAAAAATGACCTCTTAATATGTTTTTCATAAGTGATAATATTATGCAAACTATTAATTATCAACGCCTCAAATAATTTTTCTAGAGAACTATTTCTTACTAAAAAAATTGATTTTTTTTGTAAATGATTTTCACCTACATAAAAACGACAATAAAAACAATCATAATTTCAATCTCTGCAGAAACATAAAGACAAAAGGCAGGTGAATTCAGCAATAATAGAAACAAATACATTATCCATTCTACGTTTCTTATCCAATGTTTGAGATATAGGGGAAAGAAGAAACTCGTCAGACGGTATTTTTACAAGACCATTCAATTATTCCAAAGTAGAAACCTTCTCAGCACAAGAACTGGTAAGATGCCTTTCAAAATCAACTAGGAAGATCCAGACGACTAGTTCATCTTGATATAAGCGTAATTGGGAAGATCAGCTCATGCATAATACAAACCATCAAATTTTACATCTTAAAAAATGGAGAAAATGTGTCATCAGCAAAATGAATATTCAAAACCAGCTCATAAAAATGTGTTACTGCAGAAAGAAGATTCAATATGAGCACATAAAAAAGATTCTAACTAACAGAGATGATATAATCTGCTTTCCAGAAACCATGAGCGCCATGCATTACATACATCATTTTACTCACAGTATTATAATGAACTTTCAGAATGAATGACGCAGACCAGAACTTGATTACATGCCACTACAATTTTTATTATAAATGAAGAAGCCTAAAGACAGAAATTGAGATGACAAAAGATTCGCAGAATTATAGCAACCCAACTGTTCAGAAATAGAAAAACGAATAAACCATCCATTTGAATATTTTCATTTAGGTGTTGACTGCACATATAGCTCATCCTCATCCTCATCTTCATCATCATCGTCATCACCTGCACCAACCCAGTTACTTGGATGATGCTGTGAAGAAGGATTTCCTTTGAGATCTCTTCTACCTGCAAAGATGTGAACGAATACCATTAGCCAATGTCTGTGTAAAATGTTTATGCAAGATGCTAAAAATAAGCTTCATGCTAAATACACCATTAAGTTCAACCAAATTATGTGCTTTGGCCTGCTTTCTGTAGTACAAAGTCAAGGAAATTTCTCATAACATTTATACAAGACTTCTCAACAGTTTAGCAGGTAGTTTGACAAGTTACAACAGGTGAAATCGTAACTCATGAACCTTGGCAATGAAGATTCTCCTAAATGTCACTAACCCTCTTCGGCAAAATGGCCTGATGGGATTCACCTCCGAAGGAAACATCAAGGGTTCACATAGACCACTTAGATCAGAACTCGCCTTCCAAGGAGAAGTATACTCTCAAGGCTACCTTTCGTCACCTCAGCTACAAGGAAGGATCTAACTGAGTGGATTCAAGCTCACCTCATCACAATTAGCCGACCACGTAGTTCATTACCCCTGCAATTTAAGCAAACTTGCCCTCCACATTGAAGAGGTTCAGGGACTCCATCGAAGGGGTCATCAGTGCCACCAAAGACTCATCAACAACAATCCTTCAATCTGAACCATCAACAAACTCGCCTCTATCCACTCACTCGTAAATACTTTGCACTAAGGGACTCGCTCAAAGGCTGAGAACTTGAACCAGAAAGATGCAACTATTCGTACGGCTTAGAACATCATAGTGACTAGAGCAGACCATAATATGAAATTTAGTATGGTACATATTTTTCTTTTTTCATACAGTCTTTCACATAGCAAAAAAAATTAAATAAACAAAAAATAAAAATGCATATTTTAAATCTTTTAGTACTATCTAAAGAGACTATTGAGCTAGTGATATACTTTCCCTCAGAACTTCTTATTTTTCATATTCACCATAGGTTTTCGGGTCCTAGTTTTCTTAGATTTTCTTGCTAGTAAAGTAGGGTTTGTAGATCCAACATCCTCAAAGGTGCAATGTACGTGGATTGATGTCAATGTCTACAAGACGAGCACATCTTAATGAACAAGCCAACCCTAAATATGAACCTAAAAAACCAGAATTACACAGGTCGCTTTGATCTTATGTAGAAATAATAAACGTTGACAAAGATGATTCAAGATGCCTAGTAGGGATACCAATGCATGCACCAAGATGGAGCACCCCTAAAGGATCCTCTGACTTGATTGTTCACCATAGGAGGCTGTAAAGAAGTGTGCGGACTTCGACACCCAATCTAGATCTCAATCGCACTATGACGAGTGATACAAATATAACCAACCACCTCAGCCCACAAGGATAGAGCCTGAACTAACGAATATTTTTTCCATAAAGCATAGGAGAGGCCACATTAAAAATTCAAGATGCCTCTTCTAGAGTCTTACAAGGAGCAAACTGACCTAGCAAACCATGTGGTTATTTTTAAGAAAAGTCACCATTATTGGACATCAATAATGCCTTAAAATGCCACTATTCTTTATGACTCTCAACGAGTTAGCAATCAGGAGATTCACTTACCTACCTATAAAAGTGATCACCTTTTTTTCAGAGTTTAAGTGAATATTTGTAACCCAATTAGTGAGTGCCAAGTAGCCATAAAAGAGCTCCTAAGCTTTCCACAATATGCGACAAGAACATGTGGCAACTTCTGAGGCCAAGATGTCATTGTTGGACATCAATAATACTTCAAAATGCCATTATTCTTTGTGACTCTCAAAGAGTCAAAAACATTGGAGATTCACTCGCCTGTCTGTGGGAGTGATCACGTTTTTTACTGGGTTCAAGAGAATATTAATAACCCAAGTTGTGAGTGCCTAGTAGACTCAAAGAGCTCATAAGCTCTACTCAAGATGTGACATGAACCTGGCAAGTCACTGAGAAGTTTCATTGTATGATTCCAAAAGTTAATAATTAAGGAGAAAGACATAGAATCTACCATAACCCTAGCTACTTTGACACAAGGTTTAAGGCAATGTTCATTTCGTTATACACTTGGACTATAGTAGCCAAGGATGTTGGCTGAATTACTTGAGCTCATCAACAACCATATCGATATAAAAGAGTATAACAAAGTGATTGAGTGTTTTTTATCTGCTCAACCACAAGAGCCTGTCAAAAAGAGTTTGATAGCGAAGAAGGGAGTGATAAAGAAGTCTCCCAAGATATCAAAAGTAGATAGGAAACTAAAATTGGTGCGAGATCATAATACTCCAAATCACCAAAGAGTGCCTTTGTTGGTTAATACCCTCAAGATCACTAGACCGCCAGTGTCGAGGTTGGAAAAGCATCCTCACGCCACTTGTCCCTACAAATAAGCTATATTCCATACGTCAAATCAATCTCTTGTGAGTATAAATGGTTGAGTAAGTAGATGCCATCTAAAACAATAAGTTTTTCAAGGGCCCAATGCTCATAAAGGAGAATGTGCATGTCAAGGGCACATTAAGGTACTAAACTTTCATCAAAGATCACAAATATGACAGAGGAGTGCAACAAACTTCATGGACTAGTTGAAGATTTCTAAAAAGTTAGAAAGTTAAAAGGAGTTCATACTCAACGACCCTACTCAACACCCTAGGGAAGCCCCAATAGAGAGCAATTGAAATGAGCCCGACCTCGCTCACTCCATTCATATAACTAGAGTGATGCACTCTAACATGAATAGGGATCGAGTTGAGTCATCCTCAACAACCAAGAGGCTTCAAGTGGGAGAGGTCAACCTGCATCCACTTCACATAATGGCGAATAATGCCCTAGTCACCTTTTGAAAAGCACAAAGGCCTTCTGGATGAAAAACCTACAACGACATGGTGGTTGTCAATACCCTAGTCGCCAACTATCAAATAGAAAATATATTGATTGAATCATTGATACATGGAGTTCTGTCAACATCATTTTAAAATTAAATTTTGATAAAATGAATCTACTAATCTTCTAACAAACCCCCACTCCAAGCCCTCTATATGGTTTACGAGGAGAGTGCCAAGAAATAGAGCTACTCTACCTACCTGTCACATGGGGAAAAGGTGATTAGCAAGATACGACCATGGAAAACTTCATCGTGGATGCCTTAACCACATACAATGCCATCTTTGGGAAGCATCACTTGAATACTTTCACGTGATGGAAAAATTCTCAATTGACGATAAGAAGATCCTCTTGAGAGGCAACCTCCGCAATCTCACACTTATTAAATGAGAACAATGGAGAACGTGGAAGCCTCATGTAGTCTCATACTTTTACTGAGACTGGAGACTACAAAGGTAATGTAGGTCTCAACCATAAAAGATGAGCCTGAAAGAACACTAAGGATAAGCACCACCTTTAGTTCGAAACATGGTGCAAACTCATACAAACCCTTAAGGCCAACCTCAATATCTTTGCATGGATGGAAATCGAGATGCTTGGCATTCATCAAAAATCATCTGCCATAAACTCAATGTGAGAAGAGATGTCAAGCTCATTAAGTAGAAAATTAGGAAGATTATAGCTATGCCATCGAGCAAATTAATAAAGAACTAAAGAATCTACTCAGCATTGACTTTATTAAAGAGATATATGGATTTTGAAGTAGTGATGGTGCAAAAGGCTACTAGAATATGGAGGATATTCTTCGACTTCCCCAATCTCAACTTAGATGACCAAAGGATGATTATCCACTCCCCCTAATCGATTCACTAGTTGACTCAATGATCAAATTCTCTATGATGAGTTTCTTAAATACATTTTCTAGCTACTATCAAATAAAAAGGCATCTAGAAGACTACAAGAAGTGTGCTTCATCATATGAGAAGGACTATACTACTATAAAGTGATGTCGTTTAGATTGAAAAATATAGGAGCGACCTATCAAAGAATGATGGACAACATCTTCAAAGAGCATAATGTTTAGAACGTTGAAGGGTATGTAGGCTACCTATTCGTTAAAAGTTAGTTTCCTAAACAACACATTAGAATTTGAAGGAGATGCAAGTCACATTATAAATGTATAATATGTGACTAAATCCACTAAAACATACTTTTGGGGCAGACTTGGCCAAGTTCATATGTTTCCTCCTCACACTTGAAGGCATCAATGTTAACCCAAACAAGGTAAAAGAAATCTTGGAGATGTCACCTATGGCTGCCAATTAAGTATGCCGACTCACTAGGAGAGTTTTATTTCTTTTCCAGGCTAGGAGAAAAATATTTGCCCTTCTTCAAAGAGCTGAGGAAGGCTAAAAATTTTATATAGAGCGAGGAATTTGAGGAAACCTTTCCACAACTCAAGCACCTCTCCCCGTCGCCTCTATTTCAAAGTCCAAGCTAATGCGAGGACTTATTGTTGTACCTGAGTGAGCAAGGACGCAATCATCTCAGTACTCATCAAGGAAGAAGAAAATAGACAATGACCAATCTATTATGTTAATAAGAATATAAGAGAAGCACATCAAAGCTATCCCATCATGAAAAATTTTGTATGGACCCTCGTAATCTCAGCTCGGCAATTGAGGCCATACTTTTAAACACGCTCGACCCAAGTTGTCATTGATCATCCACTCAAAGTCATAAGTGCTAAGACAAATCACTTAGGCAGATTTTTGAAATGGTTGGAAGAATCAAGCGAGTTCCATATCACACGCACACCATGAATGGCCATCTAAGCTCAAGCGCTAATAGATTTTTGGGCGAGCGACAAGAAAAAAGATTCAAAGATGCAACAATAGCCCTAGACCTTATATGTGGATGGACCATTAAGTAAGCAAGTTTTATGGATAGACATGATTTTGAATAGCCCACCTGAAATAATAATCACAAAAGTTGCTAACAATTATTGCTAGTAACAAATAATAAAAAAGTGTATGGAGCCTTAGTCTCCAGCCTATGATTCCAAGAAAAAATACGACACCTCAGCTAGTAGAATATTCAAATTCATAATTGTTGTTGAACCACATAAATGGGGAGTATGAAGTATGAAATGAAATGCAATTAAAGCGCTTAATTAAGATGAAGGTGGAGATCAGCAAACTCACCTTCTTCAAAATAACTTAGATATCTAGTAAATAGAATCAGCTCACCGACCAGCTTTAAAAATGAGGCAATCGAAAAGGATGAATAACTTTAAAAATACTCAGGCATAACATTGAAGAGAAGAAGTCATGTATATGGATAACAATCATCTTGCAAGTAGGATTGATCCATCATTAAATACTTGAAGATAAAAAAAATAAAAAACAAAGTAAAAAAGAAACGACAATGAAAAATAAAGTCAGAATAATTCACTTGCCAAGTTGTGAGTCAGAAAACTCGCTAGTCGTTGCGAGTACAAAGAAATCAAAATCAATACCCCTAGCTTAGGAGACTCACCTCTGGAATATCAAAGGCTAATTGACTAAGGTAGGAGCCAGCAAAATTCTTACGCAGGTTCAAGTTTAAAAGTGATTCAAGCTACTCCCTTTAGGAGAGCTAAAGCTCCTAGGAAAAAACACCTACAAAATAGTCAAAGCCCATAAGAGAAGGAAAGTCTCCACTTAACGAGGCCACCCCACCATATTATTTGTCGAGTTACCATATGAGATGGAAAGTGTCCACTTAATAAGGTCACCACCTATATTATTTATCGAGTTAACCAAGTAAGTTGTGCAAAAATTCTGGGGAAGCCTAACAAACTTACTTCTACCATAAAAAACAAAACAAAATAAAATTAAATGTAATAATAATAAATAAACAAATAAACATGGAGAAAATTCACTCATATACACTCGCGGAGTGTAGTAATTCATATTTTTCAAGTAGTGCTTTAAGTCACCTCACTAATTGCAACATAAGTTATTCATATAAATTCACCAAGTGCAATAATAATGAGTTCTCAAACTCATTAGTCTATCCCAATAGGCCAACTCCTCCCTTAGCCAAAAGATCCACATTGAAAATAGCGTGATTCCACTATAGTCAAAAGGTCATAGTGGTTACCTCTACGAGGACAAGGAAGTCTAGCAAAATGTAAGGCCCACTGAAGGCAATGCAAGTCTAGCAGTAGAAAATAACTCAATAGGCCAAGTCCCCGCTATACAACATGATACACAATTAGGGGTGTAAAAGAGTAGAGTTGAGCTCAAGTAATGCCTAACTCGAGCTCGACACGTCAGCCAAATTGTGAGCTCGAGCTCGAATCGAGCTCAAAGGGCGTGCTTGAGCTCTACATGTAAAAATAAACGCTGGCTCGAGAGCCAAATCGTGAGATTGTTGTTACTACAATAAGAACACACAGTGATCACCCCGCTAGAGAAGAGAAAGGTTGTTATTGCTACGACTTTTTCTCTATATATAGGATGGCTTGAAAGTAAGCATGAAGTTTTTTCTTTCTTGGGAGTTTGAAATTATCCTTTATGTATGCATTTTTTTAGAAAAAAAAAAAAAGCTACAACTTTATTTACTCCTTTTCTTGAAAAAATCTACTTCAGCTACAATAATTGTAGTTTTTTTTTCGGGTAAACATTTAAGATTTTTTTTTAATTCCTAATAGTTAACAAGTGTTAACTCACAAGCTCACGAGTTGAGCCTTGTCAACCTAGAACTCAAGCTCATTTGATAGACGAACTCGATTTTAAGCTAGAGCTTGAGCTTGAGGCTCGATAAGCTCGACTCACGAGCTCATTACCGAGTCTAGTTCAAGCAAGCTCACGAGACAACTCGGCTCATTTACACCACTATACACAATAAGTAAGAGTGAGTCCCCGTAACAAATGAGTCTATGTAGTTATTAGACCCACAAAGTTTAAAAGTTTGGCATAACATAAAGCCTACCCAAGACGATACTATGCCAAGTTTATATTACAAATAAAACTTGTTAAATAGCAAGTCCCTAAACTGTTGCTTACTTCACCATTCATTTCCACATAAAGAAAAAAGTGTTGAGTCATCAAACTTTGGGTCAAGCCTCAAGCTCGCCCATGAAGACGAGCTTCCTAAGAGAATACTCGATCCCCTCCTCATATTTAAGATTCAAGATCTCTTGGTACTTGATGGATCTGAAGATGTACTTATCCTTAATCTCCATGTCCCCTGTCCATAACCTAATGACTTCAACCTCTATGCGCTCTTTCGCCCGGTGCACGAATTCCTTTAAGGCCAACTCCAACTTTTCCTTTAAGATTTCCTTCTCGATGAATCTGTCCCAAACAATTCATAAATCTAATTTTCAACGGCGAGTCAGGCTCGCCTTCAGATAGCTTTGAACTTAGACATAAGCCTGCTTCAAGGACTCCACCTTCGTAGTAACTCATCACCCACAACAAGCTAATGCGAAGGT
>NW_021319704.1:0-3048 GCF_001605985.2 Dendrobium catenatum | reverse complement strand
GGCAAGGAAGTCCGGAGATTCTCCCTTCTTCTCTTCTAACTCTGTCCTTACTATTGAGGCATTCCCTCGATTTTTCGAGGCCCCTCTCTTGGCAAGGAAGTCCAGAGATTCTCCCTTCTTCTGTTCTCCCTCTGTCCTTATAATTGAGGCTTTCCCTTGGTCTTCCAAGGCCCCTCTCTCTGCAAGGAAGTCCGGAGATTCATCTTTCTCTCTCTTCTCCCTCTGTTCTTACAATTGAGGCTTTCCCTTGGTCTTCCAAGGCCCCTCTCTCTGCAAGGAAGTCTGGAGATTCCCTTCTCCCTTTCTACTTCGAGAGATCATGTGGAGTTCTGATGGTAGGAAGAAGTCCGGTGTCGGATAGAAGCACTGAGTCGGGTAGAAGACCGACGAAAGTCCATCGACGAACAGAAGTTCGACGATGAGTAGAAGTCCGCTGACGAGCAAAAGTCCGATGACATGGAGAAGTTCGATGTCGGGTAGAGGTGCAGCGTCAGGAAGAAGACCGATGAAAGTCTGTCGACGGGCAGAAGTCCGACGATGATTAGTAGTTCGACGAAACACAGAAGTCCGACGCTAGGGAGAAGATCGACGAAAGTCCGTCTACGGGAAGAAGTCCGACGAAGGTTCGTAGTCCGACGACACATAGAAGTCCGACGCTGTGTAGAAGATCGACGAAAGTCCGTCGACGGGAAGAAGTCCGACGACGGTTAGGAGTCCGTTGACGAGTAGAAGTCCGACGACAGGGAGAAGTCTGACGTCGGGTAGAAGTTCAACGTCGGGTAGAAGACCGACGAAAGTTCATCGACGAGCAGAAGTCCGACGACGAGTAGAAGTCCGCTGACGAGCAGAAGTCCGACGACTGGGAGAAGTCGATCCTACGTCGGGTAGAAGTACAGCCTTGGGCAGAAGACCGATGAAAGTTCATCGACGGGCAGAAGTCCGACGACGAGTAGAAGTCTGACGTCGAGTAGAAGTCCGCTAACGAGCAGAAGTCCGACGTCGGGTAGAAGTACTGTCAGTTAGAAGACCGACAAAAGTTTGTCGATGAGCAGAAGTCCGATGACGAGTAAAAGTCTGCTAACGAGCAGAATTCTAACGTCGAGTATAAGTCTGCTGACGAGCAGAAGTCTGACGTCAGGTAGAAGTCCGCTGACGAGCAGAAGTCCTACGTCAAGGAGAAGTCCGCTGAGGAGCAAAAGTCCGACGTCGAGGAGAGGTTCGCTGATGAGCAAAAGTCCGACGACTGGGAGAAGTCCTACGTCGGGTAAAAGTACGGCCTTGGGCAGAAGACCGATGAAAGTTCGTCGACGGGCAGAAGTCTGACGACGAGTAGAAGTCCGCAAACGAGCAGAAGTCCGACGTCGAGTAGAAGTCCGCTAACGAGCAGAAGTCTGACGTCGGGTAGAAGTACTGTCAGTTAGAAGACCGACAAAAGTTCGTCGATGAGCAGAAGTCCGATGACGAGTAAAAGTCTGCTAACGAGCAGAATTCTAACGTCGAGTATAAGTCTGCTGACGAGCAGAAGTCCGACGTTAGGTAGAAGTCCGCTGACGAGCAGAAGTCCTACGTCAAGGAGAAGTCCGCTGAGGAGCAAAAGTCCGACGTCGAGGAGAGGTTCGTTGATGAGCAAAAGTCTGACGTCGGGTAGAAAATACTGTCGAAAGTCCTGCAAGGTAAAAGTTCAGCGACAGGAGGAAATTCAAAATCGGGTAAAAATTTAACTTTGTGAAGAAGTTAAATGGAAGTCCCTTGACGTCATTCTGGCGACGTTAACCAAGGATGTAAGACCAATCTAATGTTGTATGTCAGAGCACTTGCTCGATAATGTTATCTTATATGAAAGAGGTCGAGAAAATCCACCAAGGATGTTAGACCTATCCGAGGTTGTATGTCGGAACATTTGTTCGACGACGTTAACCTGTGTGGAAGAGGCCGAGAGAATCCACCAAGGATGTAAGACCTTTCCGAGGTTGTATGTTGGAACATTTGTTCGATAACATTAACCTGTGTGGAAGAGGTCGGGAGAATCAACCAAGGATGTAAGACCTTTCCGAGGTTGTATGTCGGAGCCTTTGCTCGACGACGTTAACCTGTGTGGAAGAGGTCGGGAAAATCCACCAAGGATGTTAGACCTATCCGAGGTTGTATGTTGGAACATTCGTTCGACGACGTTAACCTGTATGGAAGAGGTCGGGAGAATCCACTAAGGATGTGAGACCTATCCGAGGTTGTATGTTGGAACATTTGTTCGACGATGTTAACCTGTGTGGAAGAGGCCGAGAGAATCCACCAATAATGTAAGACCTTTCCGAGGTTGTATGTCGGAACATTTGTTCGACAACATTAACCTGTGTGGAAGAGATTGAGATAATCCATCAAGGATGTAGGACCTTTCCGAGGTTGTATGTTGGAGCCATTGCTCGATGACGTTAACCTGTGTGGAAGAGGTCGACAGAGTCCACTAAGGATGTGGGACCTTTCCGAGGTTGTATGTCGGAGCCTTTGCTCGACGACATTAACCTGTGTGGAAGAGGTCGGGAGAATCCACCAAGGATGTGAGACCTATCCGAGGTTGTATGTAGGAATATTTGTTCGACGACGTTAACCTGTGTGGAAGAGGCCGAGAGAATCCACCAAGGATGTAAGACCTTTCCGAGATTGTATGTTGGAACATTTGTTCGACAACATTAACCTGTGTGGAAGAGGTCGGGAGAATCCACCAAGGATGTGAGACCTATCCGAGGTTGTATGTCGTAACATTTGTTCGACGACGTTAGCCTGTGTGGAAGAGGCCGAGAGAATCCACCAAGGATGTAAGATCTTTCCGAGGTTGTATGTCGGAACATTTGTTCGACAACATTAACCTGTGTGGAAAAGGTCGGGAGAATCCACCAAGGATGTAAGACCTTTCCGAGGTTGTATATCAGAGCCTTTGCTCGACGATGTTAACCTGTGTGGAAGAGGTCGGGAAAATCCACCAAGGATGTTAGACCTATCCGAGGTTGTATGTCGGAACATTCGTTCGACGACGTTAACCTGTATGGAAGA
>NW_021319703.1:97520-99409 GCF_001605985.2 Dendrobium catenatum | reverse complement strand
CTTAGTCGCCCGCTTCGACCAGCTGCAGACTCGTCTCGACATGCATATTCAAGAACAGCATCACCAACACGAGACTGATATGCAGTGGTTTGGCGAACGATTCACTGCAATTGATCACCGCTTCGATGCTCTCTTTCAATATTTTAAACCAAATCTACCTCCACCACCACCAGATCAGGACCCGTCTGCTTAGTTTGTTTATGTTTGCATTGTAGTTTATGTTTGTTTTCTTCTCTTACTTTTTACTTTTAGTTGCTCCTCCTTTTTGTGCTGTCAAAAGGGGGAGAAGTTTGTTGTAATGTTGTAATGCATATTCATCTAAATGCATTATCTTTTGTTTCGTACTTACTTGTAGTATTGTAGTACCTTTTTTTCTTGTGTTTAATTTAAAAAAAAAAATAAAACAAAAAAAAACAAAAAAAAACAACAAAAGAAATGTTTTTCAAAAGGAATGATTTTCTTTCTTACTTGCAACAAATTATTTGACATCATCAAAAAGGGGGAGATTGTTGCAACCCATGACCCCGAGTTTGAGATTTTGATGATGCCAAATAATGAGTGTTTTTGAACTGCGTTTCATTGATTATTATTTTATTTGTTATTTTCCTTGAGCACTAACATTTCAGGAAGATCACAAGTGACTCAGGAAGAAAGGAAGACTCAAGACCGGGTAGATTAGGAGTATGAGTCAAACAATGTATTTTTTCATTTATTGTATTTTTACTTTATTGAGTCTGGCCACAATATGCGTAAGAGTAAGAGCAACCATGCACACACACAGGGGGAGAGTTCTTTTTTAACTGCAAATTATAACTAAAATTCTTCTCTGTAGATCGTACTGGACTCTTTATTTGCAAGGGATACATGTTTTCTATGATGACCTCCTGGAAGTATTGTGTAGAAGATCCATTATTTTTGCATCGAATTCACCCTTTCACCAATCTCGGGTGGTATTGATGTATTTGCACTTGTTTGTGGGGGCGAATCCGCCATTATTGGTCTCTTGTATTGCCATCTCAATCAACAGGCATGTGTTGAGACCGTTGTAGGAATTCGTACATCTTTCATGTGCGTCAGGATTTCATCTCCCACTTGTATCTTGTTGTTAACTTAGAGAACTGTGCATTTAGACTCTGATTTATTCATTCATCCAAAGCCCTGGTCCTATATATTTCATCAGACCTGAGTTCAAGGTCCAACCCATGCTTGAGTCTTATATGTTGTTATGGGTTCAACTCTTGGCATCCCATTCAAACTCAAGTCCCTATTTCGGGTCCAGCTTGAGTTTAGTTTGCGTTCTTTGATGCTGCACAGTTCGAGTTTCAAGTACAAGTTCAAGTGCTTGTTTAGGCCTCTTGTGTAGTTCAAGCTCTACTTTCCATTTTGTTTGGTTCAAATTTGCAAGTCCTCGCAAGTTCAATTATAAATTCAAATTGATTTGGATTTGGGTTCCAATTTTGATTTTATTTTGTTTAAGTTTGGCCTTTAGAAATCATTTTGAATTTTGGTTCTGATTTAGGTTCCCAAGTCCACGGTTCAAGTTCATCTAAGTTCTAGTCCTAATGCATGTCCTTTTTTGAGTTCAAACAGGTACGAGTGCAGGTACATTTCACCCAAAATTTTGGCAGTCTCCCGGCATCTCCCCCGTTTAGGTGAAAACTACGAGAAAACTGGCCCTTTCCCACCACGCGCAATAAAGAGTGTATGGTAGGTGTCCTTTGACGAGAACACCGCGGCCTTGAATTTTTGTTTCTCCCACCACGCGCAATAAAGGCGTGTATGGGTTCTTTGACGGTTCCTGTTTAAATAACACAATTTGCTTCCCCCCCCCCGCTCGGGGGTACTTATAAGTGACCCCGCCTCGCCGTAGGTGCCGCACCGCGGTCCCT
>NW_021319703.1:60335-96643 GCF_001605985.2 Dendrobium catenatum | reverse complement strand
TCTCTCTCTCTATCTCTCTCTCTCTCTCTCTCTCTCTCTCTCTCTCTCTCTTTCTCTCGGCTTTTCTCAGCTGGAGGTTGGACGGACACGACAAGGGCAGAGGAGATCGGGTGGTGTTCGTATGAGTGGAGGGAGCTGCTCGTTGCTCTCGACTTGTGGGATCAAAGAAGGGCAACAGCGATGGAATCGGGAAAGCAGCGACGGGAGCTCGTGGGTAGAAAATGGGAGAAGAGTCGTGCCCTATGAGAGCCCAATCGTTTGGCTTTTATAGAAGCTGGAGAGGGGCGATCGAGGCTGTCATCACGGGATTCACGGGAAGAGACGGGAGCGACGTCAATTCAGCAGGATTTGAGGGAAGAGATCGATTCGGCGTCGTTTGCAGACCTAGGTACTGTAGCAGGCCGTGATTTCTACAAGATTCTTGGATCCCATGAACGTGAGGTATGTATGCTGGATTTTGATCTTTATTCCCTCTTTTGATCTCTTGGGTATAACATGAAGGTCAACAAATGCCCCCCAACAAATGTGGTACGCGCCTAGAGCGAATCACGTTTGTTGTAAGCTATTTTACCTTGTGGATCTCTAGATATTTGTTCTAGATGTCACACTGGGGATTTCATTTAGTGAATCTCCAAAAGTTTATTTGTGTGTCACACTACGATTTTCATTTAGCAGATCTCCAAAAGCTTGATTGAATGTCACACTACGGTTTTCATTTAGCGGATCTCCAAAAGCTTGTTTGAATGTCACGCTACGGTTTTCATTTAGTGGATCTCCAAAAGCTTTCTTGGATGCACACTAAGATCTTCAAGAGTCTATTTTTGCCTTCATGGATCTTTAGATACACTTTTGATATTCAATATGGTTGATATATTTTCTCTTGATAGAGTACTTTGTATTTAGATCCTTAGAGCTTCACTTTGTTGATTAATGCTAGTGGATAGTATTATCATCTCTTGCTCTACTTTTGCACCACTATCACTTTTGCTTCTGGCATTTCAGTATCATTTGAAATTTATTTGAACTTGGCAGATTCATTAGTTGGTGGAACTTTGCTGCCTTAAACTCTCCACAGTTGCTTTTGGGTTCAAGTACGCTTTCTCCCCTTTTTCTTAGTTTTGATTTCATGCTCTTTCTGACACTGCTTTGTATTTTGTACAGGCTACTACAAGAAGAGGATCCAAGCTTCAGTCAGTTTACTGCCTCGGGAGACTTCAGTTTTGGTACATTTTTACTTTGTTTGTACTGTTCTTTTCTTTCTTTAGCTGCTTTCTAACACCCCTTTTTACTCTACACAGGTTTCGAGAGGAGCGGAATACTTGTTCGCCAGCTGCCTCAGGAGACTTCTATTTCAGGTACAACTCACTTCTTTTTTTTTCTCTTATATATATTCTTTATAATTCTTCTTCTTTCTGCTGACTTCTCTTTTGCTTTGTACAGGTCTTAAAAGTGCAGAATACCTGGTCTTTAGAAGGAGGAGAATAAGGCTGTGGACTTCCTCTTCAAGCGTAGTTTAGGAGATAGATTTTAGTCCTCTGTGAATGACATTATACTTTTTCTTTTCTTTCAGCTGATATAATCTTGTAAAAAGATGATATTTGTAAACTTGTATATGAATTTTGAATGAATAAAATAAAATAACTTTATAAATCCAGTCATTGACGAGCTCTTTTTTCACTGCCCTTGAGACTTCTATGGTCGTACTCTGACTTGTGCTCATAGTATTTTAAATATTTATTTTGGGATCTCGGCATGCAGCGCGATATCGACCCAAATAAATATTTAAAATGCCCCATATCTTTAGGGATACTTGTAGATATTATTCGGGATGCTTCTTTTCATAGTTTTAGACTGAGTCACGAGATTTAGGTTTTTCTGTCCTGTGTTTTATGCTACGGATTTTGATGGAGGATTACCTAATTTATCAATAATAATTTGTCAGGAGATTTGTGTTCCTTCGGCCCTATGCTTTTAGCTTTGGCAGGCTTGATGAAGGAGTAGATGCTGGTGACTTAAACTCTTAGGTTTGTATTAGGTCAATGGCGAAAAGTCATCAGTCCAGAGCTTTGTGCATAATGGACTTGGTGATGATAGAATCCTCTTAGTTCATCCATAGGCTTTTCATGAGCTTTGGGATAGTTTTCTTTTGACCTTTGCTTTGTGCTTCAGTGGACTTATTGAAGAAAAATTCCTTCGATCTTCGCTTTGTGCTTTACGGATTTGTTGAAGGATTTGCAGGCTCTGGATTCAGTTGATAGTACCGAACGTGGGTAGTATCTTGATCCTTAACCACTTGAGAAGACTTTAATCTGAATCACTTGAGTTTATTAGATCGGGAGAGCTAGAACCTGATAGCTCTTCATCCTTTGGTTGCTGAGATGGGGGTTCCTCTACTGCGGCCTTTCTTATGGCTTGTTGAGTAGCTGGAGCTGCCAGCGATCCGGCCATATTTGGGCTTATTGAATCTGACCTCTTACACCCATTCAGACTTCAGACTCGAGCTATGGGAAATGCGCTTCCCAATGCTGATTTTACTGAAGTTGGTAGATTTGGAGTTATCCTTTGTTGTTGTAAATTCTTAGAGCCTACACATATTTGGTAGTTGTTCAAGACTCCTTCTACTGGAACTTTGATTCTCTAATCATTTAGAAGAATTCTGTAGACTACGATCACTTGAACTTGTCGAGTCAAATTTGCCTTCGTGCTTCTTACAGTCCCTACAAACAGGTTGACGAAGTGGGGGTTCCGCTACTACGGCCGTTCTTATGGCTTGTTGAGTAGACAGAGGTGCTAGCGATCTGGCCATATTTGGGCATGTTGGATCCGACCTTTTACATCCATTCGAACCTTAATCTTCAGGCTGTTGAAAGACTTTAAGCTTCCTTGGCTCAATTTTGTAGGAGTATGTAACAACAAAAGTCACTTTCTTGACCTTTGAGTCTTGGTTTGTTGGAGAAGGTGTTGTCTCGATCTTTTGAAAGATCACCTGCATATACTTTGAAAAATACATATTTGTATTCTTTAGCACAAAATAATACTTGAATTGATAATTTTAAATATTTATTCGGGGATATCAGTATGTAGCGCGATGTTGATTCGAATAAATATTTAAAATGCCCCCTGTCTCGCAGGGACATTCTAGAATGGAATAGATTTGCAATATAAAATTTTAAATATTCATTTGGGGATCTCGGCGTATAGCACGATGTCGACCCAAATGAATATTTAAAATGCCCCCTATTTTGTAGGGACATTTTGGATAGGCTTTTTGTCTTTAAGATTTTAAATATTTAATTGGGGATCTCGGCACGCAGCGTGATGTCGACCCAAATAAATATTTAAAATGCCCCCAGTCTGATGGAGGATTTTGAAATGCATTCTTGCTACACAAGAGAATTTCAAAATGTAAATGTAAACATGCACTGATAACTATGCACATAAAACTTTGATAATTGCAAAGTACATTAGTCATAACATTTTCATGCATGATACTTCTTTAAATGTCGAACGTTGATAGGCGGCATGGGTCTTTGATCATTCAGATCAATTAACTGATATGCTCCTCCTTGGTACACTTTTTCGATGACGAAGGGGCCTTCCCAATTGGATACGAATTTGCCACCGATTTTTTGGTGTGGGATGATTGGCCTTCTCAGCACCAGAACCAATTCCCCTTCTTGAAATGTTCGAGGACGCACCATACGATCAAAAGATTTTATCATTCTTCATCTATAGATTTCTAAGTTTTGTTGAGCTTGTAACCTGAGTTCATCAAGTGCATCAAGCTCTTCCATTATGAGGCAGACATTTTGCTCTTGAGTGAGATCATTTTGAATTGCTACCCGGATTGATGGTAGTTCAATTTCTAATGGTAATACGGCTTCAACATCGAACACTAGAGAGTAAGGAGTGGCTTTGGTTGGCATTTTGTAAGTTGTACGATAGGCACATAGAGCTTCTGTCATCTTCGTATGCCACTCTCTTTTGTTCTTGGTAAGGATCTTCTTCAACAATTTCACCAACGTCTTGTTGAATGCTTCTGCCAATCCATTTGCCCTTAGATTGTATATGGATGAATATCGCCAATCAATTTTGTGCCGATTAACGAACTTATAGATTTTTGTACTTTTGAAAGCAGTACCGTTGTCTGAGATTATGCGGCGTGGCACACCGAATCTGTAGAAGATATTGTGGGTAAAGAAATTGATCACATGCTCCAATGTGACCTCTCTGAATGGAGCCGCTTCTGCCCACTTGGAAAAGTAATCCGTTGCTGCCAGAATGAAACGGTGTCCCGCTGATGACGCCGGATCTGTTGGACCAATAATATCAGTGCCCCAGCATTCAAATGGTCATGAAGCTATTGTTGGGTGTAGTGGATTTGGAGGCTGATGTATAACATCGCCGTGGATCTGACATTTATGGCACCTCTTTGCTTGGTCAATACAATCTCTGACCATTGCCAGCCAATAATAACTCATTCTCTTAATTTTGGCAGCCATCTTGGGACCTGACTGATGTGCTCCACAAAGCCCTTCATGGATTTTTGCTACCACTTTATCAGCTTCCTTGATCCCCAAGCACCTTGGCCACATTTGATCAAAAGCTCGCCTGTACAAGGTGTCATTGACAAATGCGTATTGCAATGCCCTTTTTCGAATTTGTGCGGGCATAGAATTTTCTGCCGGGAGTTTGCTTTCTTTGAAGTAGTCAATGAATGGCTGCATCCAGTCATTTTCGACTTCAATATCTAAACAATGCCACCACGATTCTGAAGCTTGACTAGCTTTATGTCTCTTGGCCATGTGATATTCTTCTAGATAATTCTTCATAACGATCTGATGGAGAGGTTGAGGGTCAACTAGGATTTTATCTTGCTGGCTTGAATCCAAAATTCCTTCTGCCCTCGGGAATTGTAATAGAGCGGGCTCCAAAACCCTACGAGTGTAAACTCCAATGAATATAGGACTCTCCTTGTTGTTGTTCGTCATTTCTTTGGCTAATTTGGCCAAACAATCTGCTTTACCATTCTGTCCTCGAGGAACTCGAGCTATTTTCACATTTTGTACTTTCTTCAAAAGCTCAAGGGCTCGCCGATGATGGTGGGCCAATTCGACTTTGCCAACCTTATAAATACCGAGGACCTGATTTATCACGAGCTGAGAATCACCGAAGATTTGGAGATGTTGGATTCTGACATCGATCGTAATCTCTAGCCCTGCTAATAGACCTTCGTACTCAGCTTCATTGTTAGTACGAGGTTCAGTGAAACTGAATGAAAACCTCATTATTCCTCCCCCGGGTGCTACGAAAATGAGACCGATGCCGGCTCGGGCTCTTGCAATATTTGGAGGTCGGACATGCCTAATAGATGATGCCCCATCAAAGTACATCTCCCAGAACGGTAGCTTTTCATTCTCCTTGACCTGCATTATTTACTCATCGGGCAAATCATCGTTTAGTGGAGACTCAGCCGGGATTGGGTGTGCAGCGAGGAAATCTGCCAAGGCCTGTCCTTTCACCGCCTTCTGTGGCATGTATATGATTTCAAACTGCAATAATATTACTGCCCACCTAACTAGACGACCTGTCAACGCTGGTCTTGTCATCAAGAACTTCATCGGATCGATCTTTGATATCAGTGTGATTTTATGGGACAACATATAGTGGCGGAGTTCCTGAACCACAAAAATCAGTGCCAGACAATGCTTTTCAATTGGGGAATAACGGCTTTCTGCTCCAATCAACCTTCGACTGATGTAGTAGAGCATATTTTCTTTGCCTTCTTTATTATTCTTGGCCAATAACGCTATGAGGGACTTTTCTAGTGCAGCTGTATACAGTATAAGAGGCTTCTCCAGAATTGGCACTACGAGAATGGGTGGATTCAACAAATATCTTTTAATGCTGTCAATGCCTCCTGACATTCTGCATCCCATTTGAAACGGACATCCTTCTTTATTAGCTTTGAGAATGACTGACACCTACCCGATAGATTTGATATAAATCTCCGAATGAAAGCTAGTTGTCCTTGCAACGAGCGAAGCTGTTGAAGGTTCCTTGGTGGTGGCATCTCCATGATTGCCTTAATTTTGTTGGGGTCGATCTCTATGCCTTGATGACGAATAACATAACCCAGAAATTTGCCGGAGGAGACCCCGAATGCACATAGAGGGTTAATCTTCAGATCAAACTTTCTTATTCTCTCAAATACAATTCTGAGATCTTTTAAGTGATTATTTCGACCAAGACTTTTAACAACAATGTCATCTATATAGCACTCGACTTTCTGATGTATCAAATCATCAAATATGTGAGTCACCGCCCGCTGGTAGGTGGCACCAGCGTTCTTCAAGCCAAAGGGCATGACTATGTAGCAGAAAATCCTGATGGCCATCCTAAACGATGTATGCTTTTCATCTTCGGGCGCCATCTTAATTTAATTGTATCCTGACGATCCATCCATGAAGGAGAACATGTCGAAGTTGGACGTATTGTCCACTAGGAGTTATGATATAATGAGTGGAAAGTCATCTTTTGGGCATGCTTTGTTGAGGTCCCTAAAGTCAATGCAGACACGAATTTGTCCATTCTTCTGCTTCACTAGGACGATATTTGCGATCCAATCAGTATACTTTTCTTTTCGGATGAAGTCTGCTTCTATAAGTTTCTTCATTTCTGCGATCACATGTTCTTTAATCTCCAATCTCATTCTCCTTGGAGATTGCTTGACGAGTGCTACATCCGGCTTGATTGCTAATCTGTGAACTGCTATGTCAGAGGATAAGTCAGGCATCTCAGCATATATCCAGGCAAAGCAGTCCCTGAATTCACAGAGAAGCTCTTTTATTTCTTTTATTTATTCTTCGGGTAGGAGAGAACTAATGAAGGTTGGGCGAGGATCCTTCTCAGTCCCCAAGTTGACTTCTTTTAGTTCATCCATAGTGGCTACCTGTCCACCATCTTCAAGCTCTTCTGGTGCAGGCTCGGCTTCTACGGGCTGCTCATCATAATCATCAGCCTCGTATATCTCTTCCGCAACATCATCCTCAGATTATATTTCCATGCATGTGATTGCTCGGCAAGTCTCTTTCCAAAGAAATTTTCGTTTGATGAATCTGATACCTTTATATGCGTCTGTATCCTTCTGCCGTAACGGACGCGGACTCCTCCCATACCAGAGGCCTAGACTTGTACAAAGTTGTCGCTTGGTGGTAGGAATATTGACTTGTTTTTGTAGCATTCTCTGAATATTTTTGGTGTTGAACCTAGGTAGCCTCGTAGGAAATAATTCCTCGGAGTCGAGGAGCATGCAATCCCAGTCATGATTCCCCTCTTCACGAACTCCCGTGGAATATAACAGATTCTTTGGCACAGTCTCATTTTTACAGGGAGGCAGATAGAGGGTGGCGAGTTCTTCAATTTTATGCACCTCGCGCAAAATGAATTCTTTTAAGTGTTGCAAGGGAACACGTGTGACTACGAGTACACTATCTGAAATTGATAGGCTGTCTATTATTCTGGAGAACACATTCTGCTCCGTGTTCATGTAAATAGAGTCGTTGTCATAATCATCATTTGAAAGTTCGACATGCCTGCTCCATTCATCCGTGGACTGGCATACTTTTCTGGATTTGACAGGAGTAACATCATTTTCATCTGTATCACTCCCAAGATGAGGTACAAGTTTATTCTCTTTGGGAATGGTCGGTGCTTTGGGAAGAGTCAGCATCACCTTCTTTCTCCCCATCTGCTTCTTCTGACCTTCTCGTTCAGGCCGTTTTGTAACCTTCGAATTTGATGCTTTAGCTTCGAGGGGGCTCGAAGACTTTTGCTTCTTTGGCATGAAATACCGTGCATCTTTATAAACTGTTGCTTCATGAACTGTAAAAGGCTGAATGTCACCAGAGATCCTGAATTCTTCTCCATCTTTGAGATATTTCATACACTGGTGTAGTGTTGACGGGATAATGTCATATTCATGCAACCAGGGACGACCTAGTAGCGCCTTGAATGAAGTATCTGCATCAATCACATGGAATTTATCTTATGTGTGGAGCTCTCCAAATACAAGAGGGAGCATGAATGATCCAAATGTTTTCTGCCCTTTTTCATTGAAACCATACACCATCAACTTATCTGGCCCGAGGTGTTCCACATCAAGGCAGAGGGATCTTAGTTCTTTCAAGCTTATCAAATTCACAAAGGATCCAGGATCGATTAGGATTCGACTGATGATCAGCTTATCGCTCTCTACAGTAACATACAGAGGACGATTATGGTCTGCAGTTCTGAGCATCATGTCCTCTTCGGAGAAAGTAATGAATGGCTCATTTCGAGCTTGCAGAACCTCAGTCAAACTACGTTCAGCAAAATACGCATCGTATCTTTCGGGATCTTTGAGAGCCTGAATCAGAGTCTCCCGAAGGTCTTTAGACATTAACAAAGCATCATATATGCTGAGCTGTGCTGGGATCTTTCTCAGATGAGATAAAATATTATAATCTATCACATTAGCTGAAGTCTTCTTTTTCTTGGGATCTTCAGAGATAATATCGTCATTTATAACTATCTCTTTCTCTTTGTCTTTATTGGAGACCCCTTTCTTCGGTGGAGGCGAGAGTATCTTGCCGCTTCTTAACTGCACTTGAGCAATCTCCTCCGGTTCAGAGTCATTTAACTGTACATTTTCTTCAGAGTCAGCCATTGTTGCGTCTAGGGACTCATCTGTTAATTCAAAATCACCACCCAGGTTTATATGTCCCATCCGAGATGCTATACTAGGGTCTGATTCATCTCCCTCTGGAAAAAACAAATCCTCCTCTTAACTGTAATCCATTGGCAACACCATCATATATGATTCAGGATGTATTTCTTCAGTGTATTCTTCTTTTGTTAAGGTACTCGGCACCACCGAGATGACCCGACATATTTCTATTAGAAGAGAATTCTCATCATCTTTTTTGGCTTCATCTATCTTAAGTTCTGACATAAAGTCAGCGAGCTTGATAGGTCGCCTCATAGTCTGGTAATACTCATACAAACTGTCTATAACCCTTTGGGTTGCAGTCATTTTCTCCTTAGGATTCTTCAGCTTAGTCTTCTTCTTGGATGATTTCTTCTTTCCAGTCTTTGAAGAACCAACTTGGTTGAAAAACTATTTTGAAGTAGGAGGTCGTACCATCGATAGTGCCTTCAAATCTATCATTGGTTCAATAGGAGACTTCCATTTTACACCTGAAACTCCTTCAAGCTGCTTCAACATTTTCACAGTCTTCTTGGAGACCGCAGTCTCCCACTTTTCTTCTTGAATTGGCTTCTTTTCATTTCTTCTTTCTTCAACCAGGGGTACGGAAGAGGACGTGACCACCCGAGTTGATTCCTTTCTAGGGTGAGACAACACATTGTCGGACAAAGTGAGTTCCCCTTTTTGATATTTTCTTTCAAGCCAATCCTTAAAGATGTAGCAATCTTCAATAGGATGGCTGAGTACACGATGATATGGGCAATAATTTGGGTCACCAGTGTGCTTCGACTCTTCGGGTCTCTTGCATTCAGGCAGTTCTAAACCCGATTTCAACACTTGTCGAAATAATTTGGCAACACTCTTCCTTTTGAATGAATATTCTTTATTCATTTTATCTTTGAGGGATTGGAACATTCTGTCACCAGTTCCTATTGCCTGTCTCTGGCCTCCAGCCTGATAAGTCCGTGGCTTATCATTTCCCCCGAATATCAACTTCGGTTGGGGGTTGGGGTTGTAGGCCTGTTTGGGCTTTTCTTGATATTGCATCGGCTGCTTGCCCTTGTCTACGTTGTAAATCACTTGCTTTTCTCTATCAGCTCTAGAGAAGAATGTAGAGTCGGCCTCACCCCTTCTAGCACCTGGGGCCTTGGCTTTCTTGGGCTTATCAGAGTGATTTTCTGATCTGGACAAATTCAGTTTCTCAAATTTGGCCACTCTGTCGAGCAAATCTTGAAATGTGTTGATTGTAGCGGCTTTAAACTGTGCCAGGTGCTGCCTGGGGTTGTTATTACCGTTGAAAGTATTGAACTTTGGTACAGAATACCCTTTTGGGTATGGTACTTGGTCGTACTCAATAGGGTACGGATATCCTTTGCCCATCAACTTTTCTGCTTGATCGACGGCTATAATATCCCTGATCTTTTCTGTGATGATTCTTTCCAATTGTACAGCAGTCACTAGTTCGGAAGTACTTGCAATATTTTGTGGGGTGGGTTGACGGATGACATTATGAACTTCGTTGCCACCTTCAAGAGTGCCCCGTACTCCTGAGACTTGAAGCTTTCGAAAGTTTGGAGGATCCGGAGGAGGATCCGGAGGAGGATTGGGCATGGCACCAATAGCATCATTTCTTTGCATCATCTGCATCATCGCCCCATCTGAGCCATCATCTCAGTCATCTTCTCATTTAACTGAGAGATTTCTCTATCTTTGGCTCTCATTTGTCGCCTCATATGTCTTTGCATGTCTGCAAGTGTGACATTCTCGTTAACAAAGGGATTCTCCTCAGTTTCTTCTCTTTCTTCTTCAGCTTGGGAATGACCACCTCTGTATGTGATGGACCCAGCTTCATGACGACGTTGATAAACTCGCCTAACTGGCGGTTGTTGATCGTCATCATCTTCAACGTCATCATAGTAGGTTTCATCATTAGCATTGGCGTGCCTCACCATGTAGACCACCTCCATGTCCAATGTGTTATTTATTTTTTTCAATTCTTCTTCTAGGTTTCCCCCCATAAATTCATTAATGTTTTCTTCAATATTTTCGTCCCCTTCAAGGTATTCTTGTATATTTTCATCCTCTTCAAGGAATTCCTCTTCTTCAATGTTGTCTTCCCCTTGCATATTTCCTTCCTCTGCTAGTACTCGGATCTCCGAGCGACGCCGCCACTGGATTTCTGGTTCTTGGTTAGGCACGGGGACATCTTCAACCAGCGGACTACGGTCAAAGTTGGTTTCTTCTTTTGGAGGGGATGGAGGGCGACGGGATCCCCTGGAGGATTCTCCAAGGTGTCTACCATCTAGAGGAATATTATTATGGGTCCTTTTTGGGGCCCACTTCTGACGTTGTTTATAGATGGGGGTGGATCTCCGGGAAGCCTCACCGGATGTCACGCCCAGATCAATCCTCCTTTCTCTTCTTTCTTTCTCATTTATTCGAGGCTTTGGCCTCCATACTTGTTTTCCTTTCCACCGAGACCTTTCAACGGATGATCCCTGAACATATGGTTCAGGTGCACACCCCGATGTTCACCGCGTGGGTTATATTTCCTTTCTTTCCTCTCCACCACAACAGATAAGCGTTCTCTTGGTGGAATCCTCATGGCTTCGACCATCAGTGGTCGTTGGTATTTCCTTTTATTCAATCCTCTCTCTTTTACAGTCTTCAGGACCCTATATACCCGGGCCGAGAGAGTTTCAGGTTCTTTCCTCTTTGGAGGAGCTGTGACTTCAGGTTGCTGGTCCCAAAATGATTTTTTCAGCTCACCAGTGGAGCTGTTTCTCTTCACCCATTTCAAATTTGCGAATCCATTCCGGGTCGGAATGACAACTTCTTGCTCTTGGGCTGGCAGGTTAGAGGGATGGGCCGAGAATTATTGTTGAGCCTGGAGCTCAGCATTTTTCTTTCTCCTTTGCCTCCTAGTGAGCCTTCCTCCAGATGAGGAAGCCTCAACATCATATTTCCCGGGTGCAAACAACCCGGTTGGCTGAGTAGTGGTGTTGGCAGTCACCACTTAGATTCTTCCATCAGCTACAATCCTCTTGGTTGATGGGGCCTCAGTTTGAGAAAGTCTTTCAAATATAGAAACCCTCCCACGAGGATTTTCAGTAATAGGTTGTTGTGCTGGCAGATGCACACGACGAGTGACAACTTCATCAGCATTGAGTCTTCTGGCAGACTTCTCAACATTCCTACCATTCGCAGGAATGGTGGCGTTCCTTGCAGTAATCGTCGGGAAGTCAACGCTACCAAACTGGATGGTAGCTCCAGTGTTTCCGGTCTCAATAATAGCATTAGCCATCTGGATCTTGGCTCCTTGTCCCAGCTGGACGATCATTGGCGTGTTCTGTAGATCCATCTGCATAAATGAAAGATAAGGGTTAGTAATCAGAATCTGATACATCACCCCGCACTTTCAAAATATAGAGACTTGCACAGAACACAAAACAAAAATAGACAAAAATAATTAACATAAGCAAGCAATAATAATAAATTTGAAAACTATGCTAAATGCCATTTAAATTTGTTGAATAATCATTTTAGAAAATTCAAAGTTTTGAATCATTAAACGATCATTTTAAAAGACTCAAAATCTTGAGTACGGGTTGAAATAATTTCTACTATAGCTTATGAATGACTAGTCAGAGATGGAAAGAGAAATCATTCCCCAGCGGAGTCGCCAGAAATCTGTGGGCTCTAAAAATTCGGCCCCGGCCTCCCATCGCGCTTTTCTTTTTATTCGGTGAGGGAGTTTTAACTGAATAAAGTTACGGGGTAAATTTTGGAAGGCAGATGGGTTTGTTAATAGGACACTACCCAGAGATTTCACCCTCATTTTGTGAGGACTTTATGATCTGAGTTCTGGTTTTCTATAGGCGCAAGCCCCTATAGTTAATTACCCCTCTCGATCACGAGAGAGAACTTTCGATTAAGGCTAGTCGTCAATCAGATACGTATATATACGTGTTATCTCGCATATAGTAGCAACATAGGGTTTGGAAATTAGATTTGGATTTGGATATTTGGAAATGTTTAAAAAGTTTAATATTTAAAATAGGAAATTTCACCACCTAGCACTTAAAGCGGATGGTGGGGGAATGGATGATAAAACCGATCAAGATCCCATGGTTCCGTCGTCCCGGGCCATCGTGGTCCCTGGTCTACTTAGTCAGAAGAGGTAGTCAACCCAACCTGATAGAAGGATCCTTATCGGCAGCCATGGGTTGCTTTGTCCAAGGGGACCTTGTAGACCGGGGTTGAATGTTTGTCTAAGGGGACAAATTTGAATCTACCTTAACTGACAGAGGGCTTTGTGCCCTATCGATCATATCCTATTGATTCATATCTCAAAGATTTGATGCCAATAAGGAACGTAATGGCGCTGGCCATAACCGGTATTTCGTGGTGTCATTTGGCGGCAAACCACTCGATTCAGAGGGCCCCAGGTCATAATCGTTTACCTATAGTGCCATTTGGCGGTAACACTGCCGGTTAGAGGACACGTACCACGTCCTTACTGGGATGAGACTATTTTGAGAATGGATCATCATGATATTTTTTACTAGGCATTTGGCTCTTTATGAGCTGAAGTAAATTTTAATTTGTCCACCTCGGCAGACTGTTGCGGAGGGTGGATGGGCTTTGCTTTAAGTGTTGATGGATTTATTTCATTTTTAAATATTTTTGGGTATTTTGAGATTTTGGACATTGTGGAGCTTTAGATGGCATTGGAAATTATTTGTGAATGGACCCCTCCGGTTGAGATAGACATTCAACACAGCCATCATCGGGGTGGTTAGGGATATTCCCTTTATGGATTGAACCTTGTCAACTCTATCGAGCTGTCGACAGAGGATCGGATTTCGTAGGCTTTATGCCCTTTGATAGTGAATTCTCATTGTTTTAGGCCTTAAAGGCCTAATATGAATATAACGGTCTCCACAACCGTATATTTGCTTGTTGGTTCGAACCCTGTCCACTTCTATTGGACCGTATAGAAGGATCAGTTTCGAACCTGAATTCATTTGTCGACCCGTGCAGCATTCCTAGACGTCACGTGTGTACCAATAACACGCTTGTCGGGGCCCATGCGGGTTTGGATTGTATTTTCCCCTTTTAGTGTACCTATGTGTATACAAACTATTGTGTATGTGCGGGAATATTCTTGGAATAGACGCCTTTTGTCTGCTTGTACGAATGTTACAGATCCGGTGGCGTAGAGTAGCAGCTTCTGGATCAGTTGTTTGCTGCTTTGTACAGATGGATTGTCGTACACTACTCATTGCTTTCTGCAGGTGGATCGTAATGCACTAACTAATCTCCTACTCTGGCTTGTAGAATCTCGTACGAACTTGTAGTCTTTATGCATTATGCTGTGATTTTGGTCTTTGCAATACGACCATTAGTGTTGGAGGTAGATATTCATCCTTAGACTGAAGTTGACTACAGGATACTGCATTTACTGTATTCTTTATGCATCTACCCATGGATGGATGTTATACATACATTTGTATTCATAGAGGATTTGTATGGGTTGCAGATCTTCTGTAGTGACTTGTAGGAGTTTGTATTATTGCTTGTGAGTGAACCGACATTTTACTTATATTTGGGATTTTAATGAATGACCTCCATTCATTCATTGACCTCTTTATTTGCAAGGGATACATGTCTTCTACGACGACCTCCTGGATGTATTTTGTACAAGATCCATTATTTTTGCATCAAATCTACCCTTTCACCAATCTCGGGTGGTATTGATGTATTTGCACTTGTTTGTGGGGGCAAATCCGCCATTATTGGTCTTTTGTATTGCCATCTCAATCAATAGAAATGTGTTGAGCCCGTTGTAGGAATTCGTACATCTTTCATGTGCATTGGGATTTCATCTCCCACTTGTATCTTGTTGTTAACTTACAGAACTGTGCATTTAGACTCCGATTTATTCATTCATCCAAAGCCCTGGTCCTATGTATTTCATCAGACCCGAGTTCAAGGTCCAGCCCATGCTTGAGTCTTGTATGTCGTTATGGGTTCAACTCTTGGCATCCCATTCAAACTCAAGTCCCTATTTTGGGTCCAGCTTGAGTTCAGTTTGCCTTCTTTGATGCTGCACAGTTTGAGTTTCAAGTACAAGTTTAAGTGCTTGTTTAGGCCTCTTGTGTAGTTCAATCTCTACTTGCCATTCTGTTTGGTTCAAATTTACAAGTCCTCGCAAGTTCAATTATAAATTCAAATTGATTTGGATTTGGGTTCCAATTTTGATTTTATTTTGTTTGAGTTTGGCCTTTAGAAATCATTTTGAATTTTGGTTCTGATTTAGGTTCCCAAGTCCACTGTTCAAGTTCATCTAAGTTCTAGTCCCATTGCATGTCCTTTTTTGAGTTCAAATAGGTACGAGTGCAGCAACATTTCACCCTTAATTTCGGCAGCCTCTCGGCGTCTCCCCCGTTTAGGTGAAAACTACGAGAAAACTGGCCCTTTCCCACCACGCGCAATAAAGAGTGTATGGTAGGTGTCCTTTGACGAGAACACCGCGGCCTTGAATTTTTGTTTCTCCCACCACGCGCAATAAAGGCGTGTATGGGTTCTTTGACGGTTCCTGTTTAAATAACACAATTTGCTTCCCCCCCCCCGCTCGGGGGTACTTATAAGTGACCCCGCCTCGCCGTAGGTGCAGGCAACCGTGGGTTCCCCTCCTACCATGCGCAATGAAAGGCGTGTATAGCGGTTTTTCGGCGCGCCACGAACGCCGAAGTTAGAGTTTTAGGAAAATTGCTCGCTTCGTCTTTAAGGCATCAGACCGTGTGTCCAATTCCCACCACGCTGCAATAAAGGCGTTGCATAGGAGTTTTTCCGGGTCTGCCTGCAAAAACAACGACGTGAGAAATCTGAGTTAGAGAAGTCGTACCTCTTCCGGTGCTTCGATAACCCTATTTAAACAGATGCACAGCTTTGCTTTCTCCCCCCCCGTTCGGGTTACTATAAGTGACCCCACCTGCGCCGTAGTCTAATCTGCATCCGGTGTCCCCTCCCACCCGCACAATAAAGAGTGTATAGGCGGTTTTCGGTGCCGCACAAATGCCGAAGTAGAGTTTAGGGAATTGCCCGCCTCGTTGTAGCACGGACACGGGGATCCCATTCCCACCACGCGCAAATAATAGGCGTTATAGGCAATTTTTTGGCTCCGCCGCCATTACAAACAAAACGAAAATCTGAGTTTAGAAAATTTATTACCTTCGCTGGGGTTGGCGGTGTCCGGCCAGTGGATGAAGGTCTGAGGAGGAGAGAACATTTTTATATTAATTATAATTAACATTAATTAAATAAGATTAATTAAATAATCATTTTAATAACATTATTAATTAATTATATAATTAAAATTATTAAAATTAATTAATATAAGTAAGTATAATATAATTTAGAATTAATTATAACTTAATTAACATTAATATAATTTAATAAAATATAATAATAATATTAACTAATAATAATTAATTTATAAATTCTTATTAATTAAAAATAATAATTGTAATTAATTATATTTAATTAATATAATTATAATTAAATAATTTATAATAATAATAAAATTAATCCCTTGTTTCGGTGGATTCAAAGGGATTTGGCCGAGAAGCACGTGAAAGGGAGCAAAGTTACCTTCACAGCCTTTGAGCTATTGTGCTTGCTTCCGATAAAAAATGTTATAATTTCCGATCGAGCAGGAAGAAGGGACCCGTCCAGAGAAGTGGAGTCGGGGTAGCGACGTCAAAGGGAGAATGCTAACATCACGCTAGTGAGCTCCGGTTGCTTCTTCCGATCGGACCAGCAGGGGAAGTAGTTGAATGAGGTAGGTCTCTCTCTCTCTCTTTCTCTCTCTCTCTCTCTCTTTCTCTCGGCTTCTCTCTGCCGGAGGTTGGACGGACACGACAAGGGCAGAGGAGATCGGGTGGTGTTCGTATGAGAGGAGGGAGCTGCTCGTTGCTCTCGGCTTGTGGGATCAGAGAAGGGCAGCAGCGACGGGATCGGGAAAGCAGCGACGGGAGCACGTGGGTAGCGAACAGGAGAAGAGTCGTGCCCTATGAGAGCCCAATCGGTTGGCTTTTATAGAAGCTGGAGAGGGGCGATTGAGGGTGCGTTTGGGACGACTGCAGCTGTCGGTAAAGTAGGTTGCAAAGTTATTGTATAGAAAGTTACTTTTAGAAATTGTTGTACATAAAACAGTATATTTTGTTTGGGAAGTATAACTATTAAGTTGCTGTGCTGCTGCTGTATGAGAATAAATTACCTTTATAACCTTACATATTGAGATGAAAAAAATGATGTAAATGTCAAATTTTTCAAAAAAAATAAGACGCTAATAGAAGAAATGATCGATTCAATGTTAGATCACGAATAACCATTACATCCACCGAGCAGCTCAACACATCAACATCTAGGTCGGTACGCAAATCTGTCAATTTCATAAAAAAAGTAAACCTAGAGAGATACAAAAAGGGCATAAACCGAATAAATCAAAAAGAAAAAGGAAATCATTGAGTAGCAGTAAATATACTTGATCGGAGAGGCGAGAGAAGGGTGGGTTACGAGAGGCTTCGCAGTGTGTATGAGCTCGCCGGAGCCAATGCTTCTGGTGGTAAAGACTCCTCTTCCGGCGTGAGAGATACTTTTATTGGAGAGCCCGATCTTGTGCCGACGGCCTCCGTCGTCATTGAGGAGGTGCAGAAGAGAGCTTCTGTGCATGTTTGTTGAAGATTGCGAAAGGTTTGTCTGATCTCGAATAGAATGGGGTCAATCTGCGACGAAACCCGCCGAAGCATAACTGCTCTTCCACTGGGGAACATGGTTGCGCGGAATATTATCAATATTTTGCTCGAATCATGAAGAAACACTATTCATTTTTTTTTACTTTTTCATACACATTGTTGAATAAAAATAACGTGTAGAGAAGAGGCGGAAGATTGCAGAGACGGCGAGGACATGGGATAAGGTCGTGAAGCCGTCCCAAACCAAGACTGCAAAAATTAATATTCACGCACATCTCCTCTCTGTCGCAGCTCTTCGTCTCCGTCAGTCCTTCTCACGCCGATGATGATCCGGTGAGTGCTCACGTTCTGGTGTTGTGCTTTTGCCCGGCGATTTGATTCCGCTTCATCTACCTGCGAAGGACGCCAAGAAAGGGGGATACAACGACCAAGAAACCGAGGGAGAGCTTTGATCTCACAGGCGGACATGGTGGCCGCGAACATTTGGAAGGTCGCGACGGAGATTTAAGTCATTTTTCCGCGGAAAGCAGGCGGACCGAGGGACATGGGAAAGGTCGCGAGAAGCAGGTATGTTCCGCGAAACTTTTTCTGACGTCGTTCTGCCGCAATCCCCCAAACAGCAATTTAATAACTTTTTATAAAGCAAAGCAACTGTGCCGCCGTCCCAAACGCACCCTGAGGCTATCATCGCGGGATTCACGGGAAGAGACGGGAGCGACGCCGATTCAGCAGGATTTGCGGGAAGAGATCGATTCGGCGCCGTTTGCAGAGCTAGGTACTGTAGCAGGCCACGATTTCTACAGGATTCCTGGATCCCATGGACGTGAGGTATGTATGCTGGATTTTGAGCTTTATTCCCTCTTTTGATCTCTTGGGTATAACATGAAGGTCAATACTGGTATTCGATGTCTAATAATTCTTTTGAGAAGTATGTTGATGCTTTCATCATTTAGGTTGTAATTTAGGATACTGTCAATTAAGAAAGTTAAATGAGTTAATTAAAATTTTACGTGTCACGCCGCTCATTTTGATGTGTTGGTTGAAATCTTTGATAACCAACTGAAAGTTTTTGGATATCCCTGTCAAGCTTAAGAAGTGGATTTCCAATCTATCCTAGCAAAATGAAATGAAGATGTATTAGGTAATAGTTAAATAGGTATTCTTTATAGTCGTAAAGTAATGTTCAAAAGCTTCTTACAGCAATTCCTCTAATATTGAACTTGAAATTAGTTTTGTTATGGTTCAGTAGAGCAACTGCCAGTTCTGGTATGAAGTGTCATGTGGCCACACTTAATATTTTTAGTAAGAATTTTTTTGAGGTGTCATGAAATTATATAAGGAGATAGACCTGCATAGCTTTCTCCGGTAAGAAAAAAGTCTCGAGTTGTAAAGTCAGGGAACTTCTCAAACCACCGTATTAAGAATATATGCATATCAGTAGCTTCAACGTTCAAAAGATGAAAACAATCAGATTTGTTCTATAATTCATTTAAGATGTTCAGCAGTTGATAATTTAGAGACAAAAATGCATAGAAATCTTACTTGTAGATTTATCACCACAAGTGTAATCAGAAGTTCTGTTTGAGTATGACCATCCAACTCCAGCAGGTCATTCAACAAACTGAAGGTTTGAAACAATGGATACAAATAGATGAAGTCAATGAAGTTTTGCAGTTCAGTTAACTAGATCGAGAAAACAATTATAGTTGAAGAATTAATAATCTAATTAGTCTGTTTGACTGACTAAAAGACCTTTATTCCAAGAATGTTTATTTAATCGAAGGCCTCCGCCATCCCCTCTAGGGAAGAATGGTCCCAGTTCAGTGAATGCACCTCCTCCAATTGAAGAGCATCCAGGATAAAATTTTACTTAAAAATATCAATATTAGATGGATGACATTCTTGAGAGTCGAAAAGATTTTTCTGTAGCTAATCAGAAGCAACATGCAAAAAGAATCATCTCATCATGAGCGAAAATTATTAGGCCCGGTCACCGGACCTATTTCTAGGTCCGTACATCCACTAAAAATTTGCCAAGTGGAATGTACACGTGTCCGTGAAATTTTAAGTCAAGCGCATCAAAAGCGCAGGTAAAGTGCAGTCAAAGCACAGTCAAAGTGCAGGTAAAGCACAGTCAAAGCGCACATAAAGCACAGTCAAAGTGCAGTTCATGTGGCAAGTTTTTCTTGGTTGTCCGGACCTAGAAATAGGTCCGATGACCGGACCTAATAATTTTCCCACCATGAGGATGGTTTAGCAGCATTTCCTAAGTAGGTGATTTTGCATCAATAAGTATCATTACAAGCAAAGGAAACACGTGAAGCTAAGCTTTAAAAACTCAAGAATAAGGGAATTCCAACGCATGAAATCTGGCAACATAATCCCATCTTATAGATTGCAATTAATAGCATGTTTGGTGAAATTTGTGAACAATATCGCTTCAGAATATTTTTGGCTCTAAAATTTAAATTTCAGTTAAATTGACAAATTTTACTCTATTTCGTAAAATAATTCCTTTCTTGATCACTCAAGAGAAAACAAAATAAGTGATGAGAATTCTAACTTTTTTATTTTGTTTCTTTGGAAAGAAATATATTACTTAAGCCGTGTGCTAGAGCATAACATGGAGAATATTGATTGCCGTACTTTAATATCCTTTAGCATATGACTTTTCCTTTCATGTTCTTTTCATCTTTTCAAGAAGTAAGTTGGATAATTATTCCATCATATCTTTAGAAGAAGGTAGCAATTAGGCTTTGTTTGGTAGGCTTTTCGTGCTTGGCGCCACATAGGCCGGCCGTGAAAATAGATTGATAATCCATCTTCTGGCATACTCAACTATAAAAGTAGCTTTTCTGGTTGCTCTTGCATACATTCAGTGCCTAAGAAAGCAAAAGCCCTTATACCAATTCTCAAATGCAACAAAAGCATATACTCAATTTGAAACAACAACAACAAAAACTAGCCTTTATCTCACTATATGGGGTTGGCAACATGAATCATTTTTTCTCCATTGTGTCATATTAAGAGTTAAATTATCATTTAAATCTAATAAAAAATCATTTTTAACACTTTCTAATCAAGTCTTTTTAGGTCTATCTCTACCTTTTTTTAACATAGATAGGACTTAATGCATCTACCATCTTAACAAGGTCATCAACGGGTTTGACATTTAATATGACAAAAGCATCTAAGACAACTCTTTCTAATCTTATCTGCCACTAGAGCTACTCCAACCTTTCACGTATATACCACTCATCCACCTGAGCATCCTCATCTGTGCAATACTTAATTTTATGCTTCTCTTTTAATGGCCAACATTCCTAGTTTAATAATAATTGGAAAAAAGAAAAACAAAGCAAAATTTGTAAATAGAAGATATTCAACCTAATGATATGTAACTAATAGGATGAATGGACCTCTAAAATTGCTCGCAAAGTTCCTTTTAGAAATCATCAATATATTAGTTGTGAATTGAATGTGCTAATTTGAAACTTAGCAAGGAATATTGTCAAGTGATTTTCATAGCTTATGACATAGAAGTCGACCTGTAATTCTCTAACAGGAATAGCAAGGAATGCCTCAAGCAAAAATGTAGTATATTTTCTAATAATCCCTTAGGTAAATACAAGCCGTAGCTTTATACCTCAACTACTAAAAGGGTGTATGCCTCAGATAACCGCCTAAAAGTATAAAGTGTACTATTTCACTAAAAGCAGTAATATAAAATAAGTAAAATAGCAAGCGGTAATTATAAGCAGGGTAAATAAACGAAAAGCTGGGTCCTGATAGTCCACATCAGACTCCTCCGGGTGGGGAAGAATTCGTTTCCAACGAATGAAGACTGGTGCTAGGTTCATCTGGAGGATAGTACTTGGAGATGTCGACAACGTTGAAGGTTGAAGAAGTCTGATAATCTCCTGGGAGATCAATGATATAAGCATTATCATTGATCTTCTTCAGTATAGGAAAGGGGCCGATTTTGCGGGGGCTCAACTTGGAGTAAGTTCTTGTGGGGAAACGGTTCTTGTTCATCCTGAGCATTACAAGCTCGCCGGTTTGAAGTGACTGTGGTCGCCGATGACGGTCTGCACGAGCCTTATAGTCTTCAGACGTCGTCTGTAACTTGTCTTTAATTTCTTCCAACATGACTTTAAATTGTTCAGCTGTTTTCATCGCGGTAGTACTGCGACATTTCGGTACAACTGAAAGATCAATCAAGTTATTAGGACATTTAGTGTACACAATGCTAAAAGGAGATTGATTAGTGGCCCGATTAGGCATAGCATTGAAAGCAAATTCATCTTGACTGAATAGTTCTTCCCACTGCCTCGGATGTTGTTGAGCTAAACATCTCAGCATATTTCCTAAAGTACGATTAACAACCTCCGTCTGGCCATCTGTTTTTGGATGATAAGCTGAGCTTAGCTTAATATCTGTATTAAGCCTTTTCCACTGTTCTCTCCAAAAATGACCGACGAATTTGACATCTCGGTCCGAAGTTAAGCTTCTCGGTAACCCATGGAGGCGAACTATCTCCTTGAAAAAAAGATGAGCTACATCACTGGCATCAAATGATTTCTTACAAGGTATGAAATGGGGCATCTTGGAAAAGCGGTCTACGACCACCAAAATGGAATCACTTCCTCTTTTAGTTTTCCGCAAGCCCAGAATAAAGTCGAGACTTAGATCCTCCCAAATAGAATCAGGTATCGGCAATGGAGTATACAACCCGGTGTTTTGACTAGTGCCTTTATAAACTTGACAAACAGGGCATCTTTCAACAAAACGAGTAACATCGCGACGCAAATGCGGCCAATACACTCGTTGTTGTAACTGAGCCAAGGTTTTTTCTCTGCCGACGTGAGCAGCTAATCCACAACAATGAATTTCCCGTATCATCTGCTGCCGCCAAGAGGATTTTGGTATGCATAAGCAATTATCTTTGAAAAGATATCCGTGTCTTACAGAAAAATCATTGGAAACTTGTCCTGATAAACATCTTTTCCAGATTTCCGAAAAGTCTTCATCATCAGCATACAATTCTGCAAGTATTTCCAAACCCGTAATTTCTGTTTGCAACTGAACTAAGAGAGCAGATCGACGACTTAATGCGTCAGCCACACGATTGAGTTGCCTGATTTATGTTTAAAGACAAATGTGAATTTCTGTAGAAATACGACACATCGAACATGCATCCGATTGATAGATTTTTGGTTGTTGATGTGTTGCAATGCCTGATGATCGCTGCTCAGTATAAAATCTTGATGGAATAGATACTGCTCCCATTACTTCAGTGCCCTGATGAAAGCATAATATTCTTGATCATAGACGGACCATTTTTGACAGGCTGGGCTGAGCTTCTCACTGAAAAACTCTACTGGTCGACCCTCCTGGGTTAAGACGGCACCTATACCCACTGCTGAAGCATCTATTTCAACTTGGAAAGGCTTTTCAAAATTTGGTAGAATCAGGACCGGAGCTGTGCTCAAAGCTATTTTGATAGTGTCGAAAGCAGTTTGCTGTGTTTGAGTCCACACAAGGGTGGAAGCCTTGAGACAGTCAGTTAGAGGAGCCATAATAATGCTAAAGCCTTTTACAAATCTTCGATAAAAGTTGGCAAGCCCGTGAAAACTTCGAACATCAAACAGAGATTTGGGCATTGGCCAGTCCCTAATGGCTGCTACCTTTTTGCCGTCAGCTTGAATGCCTGCAGGTGAGATTACAAATCCTAGGAAGGTAATAGTAGTAGAGGCAAACTCACATTTAGACAAATTCAAGAACAATTTCTGTGAGTGAAGAGTCTCCCAGATGCTTAAGATGATTCATATGCTCCTCGAATGACATACTGTACACAAGTATGTCATCGAAATAAACTACACAGATTTTGCCCAAGAAAGGTTTGAGAACCTCGTTCATCAATTTCATGAATGTGGAAGGAGCATTACATAACCCGAACGACATTACCCTCCACTCATACAAACCTACTCTGATTTTAAAGGTCGTCTTCCATTCGTCCCCAGGACGAATTCTCAGTTGGTGATATCCACTCATGAGATCCAGTTTTGAAAAGTAGGAAGCCCCTGTCATTTTATCCAGAAGACCACTTAGTCTTGGCACCGGAAATCTGTATTTAACTGTGATTTTGTTTATTGCTCTACTGTCAATTAAAAGCCTCCATTGCCCATCTTTCTTTGGAATGATAAGAGCGGGTATCGAACATGGGTTCATACTGGGTTGAATCAACTGTTTTTGTAGAAAATCATCTACAATTCCTTGGAGTATAGTGTGCTCTTTGGGACTCAAGCGATAATGGGGCAAATTCGGTAGACTGGCACTTGGGATCAACTCAATGTGATGTTGAATCTATCTAAGCGGTGGTAAATTTGCTGGTAGAGCTTGAGGTGTAACGTCTGCGTAATTAGTTAACAACTTGTGAACTTCTGGAGGCCAACTGGAGCGAGAAGCACACTCTGTACTCTGATCTTTCACCACCAGAGCGAATAAGGCTTCAGTATCAGCATTCTGCTGAAGATTACGGGTAATGGGATAAGCTGCATTGGGGCTCGGCTCTTTGGCTACCCCTGTAACCGTGGAATGAGGGACTAACCGTAATTTCTTGCCTTTGCATTCTAACGAATAGGTATTCGTTCTTCCATCATGAATGGCTCCTGTATCAAACTGCCAAGGCCTCTTGAGAATAAGATGACAAACATCCATTTCTATGATATCGCAAACAACTTCACACGAATAATGTTTGCCAATAAAGAAGGCAATCCTGCACATATCAGCTACCACAATTTCCATACCCTTCTTGACCCATCCAATTTTGTATGGACTGGGATTAGGTGTCATTTTAATGTGCAAACCTTGGACTGCTGCGCTTGATATCATGTTTTCTGAGCACCCGCTGTCAATTAACAGTTCACATACTTTACCATTAATAGTACACCGCGAACGGAACAGTCTGTGCCTCTGGGACTCAATAGTTTGCCGCGGTGTCAGTAGTAATTTCTCTAAGACACAAATAAGAGCCTCCCCTTCATCACCTTGAACCTCTTCTTCTTCCACCGATGGAACTTCAACACTTCCCAATCCGTCTTCAGATTCTCCTTCCAGCAACTGTAATTTGGGCCTGGTGGGGCACTCATTGGACTTATGTCCTGGTTGAAAAAAGCGATAGCATTTGAGCGTAGTGGGTTTACTGTAGGGATTCTCACGAAGGGGCCCTTTTAATTTCTACTGTGGCTTTTGTTCTCCTGTTGAAGGGCTGCCATTACTCCTGGACTGCTGAGCTGTTGCAGGGCTGGGAGTTTTAGCTGATTCAAGTCCTGAGGATGTAAATACTCGGCGTGGAAACTGTGTTCTATTTATCCATTGCAGCTGGGCTTCAACTTTGAATGCAAAATTAACGGCCTGTGATACGGTCCAGACAAAATATAGTTCTAGCTTCTCTTGAATGGTTTCATTTAGTCCTCCAATATACCGACCAACTAACTGATTCTCTGGCTCCTGCAAATTATTTCTGGCACTGAGGCGATAAAACTCTTCAATGTATTCTCCCACGATTCTTGTCCCTTGCAGGCAATGCTGATACCTTACATACAGCATTTGTTCATAATCGGTGGGTAGAAAATGTCCCCTTAAGAATTGTTTCCTTCGCAACCAATTACGCACAAGTCCTTTTCCTTCACGTCGTCGATTCTGTGTGAGCTGCATCCACCAGGCCCTGGCACCCCCTTTGAGTCTACATGCGACGTACTTCACCTGTTTTTCAGGAGCAATATCCATATATTCGAAGAAGGATTCTACCGAACGCTCCCAGTCCAGGTAATCCTCAATGTGCATCTGTCCTTCAAAAAAAGGTATATCGAGCATGACCTTAAACTCATCTTGGCCTCTTCATTGCAATGGGAACCGCCCTGGCCGATCATAATATGGAGGAGCTTCATCTGCCGATGACCGATAGCCCTGTGGTAATCTACGGGGTTCAAAATCATCATCGGAATCGATAAGTGCGGTAAAATGTCTTACAGGATCATCTCTGATAGGATGATCGTGTATAATAGGGGGAGTCACATTGATCGGCGGTTGCATTCCCCTTTACGGTAGTAATGCTGCCCGGAGTTTCTGTATATCTCATCTCACATCCTTGGAGAGACGAGCAAAACCTGCAGATAAATTATCAACTCGCCGTGTGAGATCAGCATGCACTGCGCACACAACGTCTAATCCTGGAGCCGCGTCGCGGGTTGGATTTCTTCCTCCTTCCGCCATTGTTCCCATAAGCAGTAAGCTCTGATACCAATTCTGACGTAGAAGTCGCCCTGTAGTTCTCTAACAGGAATAACAAGGAATGCCTCAAGCAAAAATGTAGTATATTTTCTAATAATCCCTTAGGTAAATACAAGCCGTAGCTTTATACCTCAACTACTAAAAGGGTGTATGCCTCAGATAACCGCCTAAAAGTAAAGTGTACTATTTCACTAAAAGCAATAATATAAAATAAGTAAAATAGCAAGCGGTAATTATAAGCAGGGTAAATAAATGAGCTGGGTCCTGATAGTCCACATCAGCTTACCTTTGTAGATTTCAGTCATAGTTAAACATAATGCATCCAATGGACAATAGAAATAAAATAATATCATCTAGAACTTAACATTTCATCTTCTAACATTTCCCCTCTTGCTCCCTAAATAATGGCAAAAACTGTTTTTTCCGAACCACTGGGGATGATATTTGACGAAGCAATGAGCAAGAATTAAAAGAGAATTATTCCTCTTCTGGAAGCATGCATTGCAACTATGTTGAAAGATAAAACAAGTTTTAATAAAAGTAAAAAATCAATTACCTTGAATTTTCAAGAAACCAAAAATAGAAATTTCTAATCTATTTTCCTATTATAAATTTGAGTGTTATATAAATAAAAATAAAACTTAAATATTAAAAATAAGAACACATAAATATTTTTTAGTATTCAAAAGTTAAAAACTGCAAAACCGATGAAATGAATGCAGAACTACAAACAAGCTTCCAGAGCCACAGACAAACTCAGTGTAATAAATAAAATAAAGCGCATACTTCTCCTTTCAATGCCAATACATATTAATGTAGAAACTTAGGACACGGTAGAAGGAGAAACAGGGAAAGAGAGGTACAGGAAATAAAGACTTTTTCTTGAATGTTATAAGAGGACCGAAGCCTTTTTATATAGATACAGTAAGACTATAACTAGGGACATTAGGATGCCACATCAGCATCTTGAATATTACATTTATTTATATCCTTCTGCTCTAATACTCCCCTGCAAACTGATGGGTCTTGCTTGACAGTCAGTTTGAGTCGAAGTGTGAAGAATAGAGGAGTAGATAAAGCCTTGGTGAAGATATCCGCTATTTGATCGATTGTACTGATGGGTAGAATACGAATCATATTCTTTTGTATGTGATCCCGAATGAACTTCTAGTCTATCTTAATATGTTTCGTGCGGGCATGGAATACTGGGTTGTTTGCTAAGGCAATTGCCGAGGTATTGTCGCAAAACATATCGGATGGACCTTGCTGAGGGATGCCGAAGTCAGTTACGAGATGTTTTAGCCAGATTACATCGGACGTCAATGCGGCCAGTGCTCGGTATTCCAATTCTGTGGACAAGCGTGCCACTGTCGTTTGCTTCTTGACGGTCCACGAAATTAGAGTGTCTCCTAGGAACGAGCAATAGCCGGATGTAGACTTGTGAGAGATCGGATCACCGGCCCAGTCGGCATCTGGAAACGATTTAAGAACTAGTTTAGACTTTATAATAGGTATGCCATAATCAATCGTACCTTTGATATAACGAAGCAGGCATTTGAGTAGATAGATGTGTTGCGGTAGAGGAGCCTGCATATGTTGAGACAATTGATTTACACTGTAGGCGATATCGGGTCGAGTAAGAGTCAGGCACTGGAGCAATCCTGTTATGCTTCGGTATGTTTGTGGATCTGAGAGAATGTGATCAGGTAGAAAAGCAGAAGGAAATTTGGTGCAAGACGGGTTGGCAAGCGGTTTACAATACTGAAGTTGAGATTGCTGTAAAATTGATTCAGCATACTTTTGTTGAGACAGAAAATACGTATCCGATTGTTTATCAATTTTGATGCCCACAAAGTCATGTACCAGTCCTTGCTGCTTCATTGAGAACTTGTTAGCTAGTTGATTTATTACAGAATTTATAGAAGTGGAATCGTTACCGGTTAAGAGGATATCATCCACATATATTAGGAGAAATATGTGAATGTTTTGTTTGTGAAGAATGAGAAGCGATGGGTCGGCATCACTGTTCTTGAAGCCAAGGGAGATAAGATATTCTGTAAAAGTATTATACCATTGACAAGGCGCTTGTTTCAGACCGTAGATAGCTTTGTGAAGGTGACAAACATAATTCAGATGATTTTTGTCTTCAAAACCTTTGGGTTGATTCATGTAAACGGTTTCGAGGAGTTTACCATGTAGAAATGCGTTTGCGACATCAAGTTGTTGTATTGGCCAGTTGGAGTTTAGTGCAATGGAAAGTAAAACTCTGATTGTTGGTAATTTAGCAACATAGCTAAATGTCTCGTTGTAGTCTAGGCCGAACTCTTGATGATTTCCCTGAGCCACTAAACGAACTTTGTACCTGGCTATAGTGCCGTCCGAGTGATGTTTTATCCTGTATTTCCATTTGCTTCCAAGAACTGATGCATCATTTGGTGGTTCAACCAAGCTCCATGTACCTTGTTGCTGTATAGCAAGAAATTCGGATGCCAAAGCCTCATGCCAAGCCTAATTTTTAGAAGCATCAACATAGTTGGATGGAGTGATATTGATTTGTGTTGCAGATTTGGAGTGAATGAGATTAAGTCTCTGAACTGGTTTAAGGGAACCAGTCTGATTTCGTGTAACCATATTGTGCCTGGGAAGAGGCTGAGTATTTGAAGTAGAACTGGGCTGTGACCGAACTGCAGAATTTTTGCTGATTGAGCTGGGTTGATCATAGTTTGATGATCAGGATGAATGTGGTATGATATGTGTAGTGGATTGAGGTCTGGGAATAGTGGAGGCGGGAATGAGTAGAGATGGTGGAGGATCGCTGGACTGGCTGGTAGTGGTAGGAGAATGGTTGCTGAATGGAAATAGTTGTTCATCAAACATGATGTGTCTGGAAATGAGAATTTTGTTTTTGGCTATTTCCAAGCATTTGTAACCTTTATATGTTTCTGAATAGCCAAGAAACACACATACACGCGCTTTTGGTTGAAACTTGTGTTGACAGTGAGGAGGGTATAAAAGAAAGCAGGCACATCCGAATATTTTTAGATGTGTGTAAGCCGGCTTTATTTTGTGAAAGAGTTCAAATGGGGTAAGTTTAAATGTGACAGAGGACGACATCCTATTAATAAGATAGTTTGATGTGATCACTGCCTCTGGCCAATGCAAGTAAGGGACAAATGCCATTTTAAGCAATGTTCTTGTGGTCTCTATAATGTGTCTGTGTTTGCGCTCCACAACTCCGTTCTGTTCCGGAGTATATGGACACAAGACTTGATGCAGTATGCCATGGGTACAAAGAAATTGTGTAAGGCTGTGATTAACAAATTCAGAGCCACCGTCAGTCCTGAGAGTTTAAATATTGTTAGAAGTTTGTTTTTCCACAAAACTTTTAAACTGAACAAATATATCAAAAAGTTATGATTTGTGACGCATTGGAAAAATTTACGAGAACCGAGAGAAATCATCTACAAATAGTACGTAATATCTATATCCTTGAACATATATCACTGGAGCTGGACCCCAAACATCAGAATGAATAAGCGAAAGAATAGACGTACGATGATTTTCAGACTTATTAAAAGCTAATTTGTGTCCTTTCGATTCTTTACAAGATAAGCAAGAAAAATATTCTAGTTTAATTGAGTTGCGATGTTGCATCGGGCTATGGTAGATATAGTCTTGGCGTTGGGATGACCGAGCCTATCATGCCACGGGGACAAACTAGTTGTTGTTGCTGACATTGCCGAGTGCTTGCCGCTTGAACATTGAATCTGGATGGGGTATAGACCGTTGTTACATGGTCCTTGAAGCAACACTTGATGTGTCTTCATGTCCTTTAAGACAAAACCATGAAGATCAAACGTTATGGAAATATTATTCTCGCGGGTTAATCGAGAAATGGATAACAGATTAAAATTAAGTAAAGGGGTATGAAAAATATTGAGTAAGTCCAACTTACAAGTGGGAGTCGATAACACACCGTCACCTGAATTGGCTATGTTTACCGATCTCCCATCACTAATTGTAATGGTTTTAGATCCCTGATACGGAGCAGAGACAGACAGGTTGTCGAGTGAGTGAGTGAGATGCGATGTTGCTCCAGAATCTAGATACCAGTTGTTGTAGGAGGTGTCTGCATTCATGCTGAGAGATTTTTTTTGAGTTGACTGATTCAGTGGTACGTATGTTGGATCCAAACGATGCCAGCAACTGGATGCAAGATGCCTTTTCATGGAACATATTTGGCAGATGATTATGGATGTTGCATTATTTCTGGTGGCGTTTGAGGAGTTAGGATAGTTACGACCACGTGATCTTCTTCCGCGACCTCGGGGTGCAAAGAATGCGGTATTTGGATCAGTCGGTTGCCGAAGGAGATCAAAGGCAATGTTTACTTCTTCACTGAGCAATAAAGAATACAGTTGATCCAGTGTAATAGGAGTCAGCGTCGTGCGAATAGCAGCCTTGAAGGACTGGTACGATGCCGGGAGCTCGTTGAGGATGTATAAGATAACATCCTCAATATCTACGGTAGAACCGGATGAGGCAATTTGATCAACGAGAGATTTAATTTCAGTGAGATATTGGGTAATTGACTGGTTCTCGAGAGAAATGTTGTGGAGGGAATTCTTGAGTTGAATCACTTTTGACCTATTGGTGGATTGAAATCTGGTTTCAAGGGTATTACCAGATCTGAGCTGTGGACTGAAGATGAACGACGTAGGGTAGGATAGAGGGAGAAATGGTTGCTCATAGTGCAGCCGACATATTTTGGTCGGTAAGATCGGTTTGATTTTCTAGTGAATGAGAAGAAGAATGACCTTCCGATTGGGTGTTTTCAGGTTGGGCAGAAGGAGGAAGTTCAAGATATTTATCGAATCGATTTTCCTTGAAGATCTTTAGGATTTGAGCACGCCAGATCGTGTAGTTGTCTGCAACTAGTTGAATGTGAACGATCGATTTCAGGTTCGAGACAACGAATTTCAGTGCCGGCAGAAGAAATGAACCTTCTGATCCTTCTTCTTCAGGATCACAGAGGTGGGATATGGTGGAAGTCGACATGATGCACAAATCAAGAACCTACGCTAACTGATACCATGTAGAAACTTAAGACATGGTAGAAGGAGAAACATGGAAAGAGAGGCACAGGAAATAAACTATTTTCTTGAATGTTTTAAGAGGACCGAAACCTCTTTATATAGATACAGTAAGACTATAACTAGGGACATTAGGACGCCACATCAGTATCTTGAATATTACATTTATTGATATCCTTATGCTGTAATAATTAATTAAGCAGTACAAGATCAAAACAGTAAACTTCTCCTTGACATTAATAAATAACTAATCATACAGTATTAGCCAAACCAAATGAAAGAGAGAAATATATAAGGCGCTGTGAGCTCCAAAAATTCGGCCCCGGCCTCCCCGCTTCGCTTTTTCTTTTCATTCGGCGAGCGAGTTTTAACTGAATAAGTTCTGAGGAAAATTTTGGAAAGCATATGGGTTTGTAGATAAGACACTACCCAGAGATTTCGCCCTCATTTGGTGAGGACTTTATGATCTGTGTTCTGGTTTCCTATAGGCGCGATCTCCTATAGTTAATTACCCCTCCCAGTCACGAGAGAGAACTTTCGATTAAGGCTAGTCATCAATCAGATACGTATAGAATACATGTTATCTGACATATAGTAGCAGCATTGGGTATTGATATTTAAAAATGTTAGATTTGAAAATTGATTAAAAGTTGGGAATTTGGAAAAAGTTTGGGTGTTCGGAGAATTTGATATTTAAAATAGAAATTTACACAATCTTGCACCTAAAGTGGATGGTGGGGGAATGGATGATAAGCCCGATCAAGATCCCATGGTTCCGTCGTCCCGGGCCATCGTGGTGCCTTGTCTACTTAGTCAGATGAGGTAGTCGACCCAACCTGACAAAAGGATCCTTGTCGGCAGCCATGGGTTGCTTCGTTCAAGGGAACCTTGTAGACCGGGGTTGAATGTTTGTCTAAGAGGACAAATTTGAATCCACCTTAGCTAACAGAGGGCTTTGTGTCCTATCGATCATATTCTATTGATTCATATCTCAAGGATTTGATACCAATAAGGAACGTATTGGCTATGGCCATAACCGTTATCTGTGGCGCCATTTGGCGGCAAAACCACTCGGTTTAGAGGGCCTGGGTCATAACTGCTTATCCTGCGATGCCAATTGGCGGCAGACCACCGGTCAGAGGACACGTACCACATCCTTATTGGCAGGATATTGATTTGAGAATGGATCATAGTGATATTGTTTACTACGCATTTGCCTCTTTGTAAGCTGAAGTAAATTTTGATTTTTCCACCCCGGCAAACTGTTGCGGATGATGGATGAATTTTGCTTTGAGTGATTGATGGTTTGATTTCAAATTTAAATATCTTGGAATTTGGGATTTAATGGATTTTGGACTTAGTGGGTGGACTTTTAAAATATTTATGAAATGGACCCCTCCGGTTGAGATCTGCATTCAACATGGCCATAATCGGGGTGTTTGGGGTAATTTTCATTTGTTAATTGAACCTTATCAAGTCAGACAAGCTATTGATTGAGGATCGGTTTTCTCATAGGCTTTATGCCTTTGTTCATGAATTTTCTTTGTTGAAGGCCTTGAAGGCCGATTATGAATGTATAAAATAAATATTCCAGTCAACTTCGTGACCGTATATTTATCTGATATCTCGAACCCTGTCTACTCCTATTTATCTACTTAGGAGGATTGGGTTTTATAGGCTTCATGTCTTTTGTTTAGTGAATTCTTTTAATATTAGGCCTTGAAGGCCTAATATGAATGTATTGAAACAAATACATCGGTCCCCACAACCGTGTATTTGTTTGATAGTTCGAATCTTGTCGACTCCTATTGATCCATGTAGAAGGATCAGGTTCGAACTAGGATTCACTTGTCAACCCGCGCAACATCCCTAGACGTCACGTGTATACCATTAACACGCTCGCCGGGGCCCATGCGGGTTACGATTATATTTATCCCCTTTTTGGTGTACCTATATGTATACAATTTATGGTGCACGTGTAGGGGTATTTTGAAAGATTTTGTAAACACCTTCTGCCCGCTTGCGTGGATATTATGGGTCCGGTGGCGTAGCGTTGTAGATTATAGATGCCTTCTGTCTGCTAGTAGGAGTGTTGTAGATCCGGTGGCATAGCTTTGTAGATTATAGACGCCTCCTGTCTGCTAGGAGTGTTGCAGATCCGGTGGCGTAGCGTTGTAGATTGTAGACGCCTTCTATCTGCTAGTAGGAGTGTTGCAGATCCGGTGGCGTGCTAGTCTTGATATTGACTCCCCCCTTTCTCAATCACCCGGGAAATTAAAGTTCTTCTAGACTTTGAAATCAATGATTACTGCCTTGAAAAGAGCTCTTTTCAAGATCTTCAGTGTGTAGTGGACTTATTAATTCTAATGTTTGTTGATATCAGGGATGTTTTCTTCTTAAGTACAGACTAAGAAGATGTTTTGAAAATCAAGGAAGTTTAGTTCTTATTTGTTCAAATCCCTCTTTCATTCTGCTAGAAGGTATTCTTCTTCGTACTTATACCCGACCTACTTATAGATTTTAATCACCACTATCGTAGGTGACATCAGTTGTATATGAGCCTTAGTGTTCTATCCATGGGCACACTAATACATCATTGCAATCAAGTTATTTCCCCCCGCGATGTTTGCAAACATGCTGCATTTATCGTGTATAACAACAAATATCAAATCATTTTGCCCACTATATTTCTTGAAGGCTCATGACATGAATAAGAACATTATCATTATTTTCACTTAAAATCAACGTCTGGGTTGGTATAAGCATCCCATATTTATCATTATTTTCACTTAAAATCAACATTATCATTATGTTCACTTACATTGGTCCTTGCTTGCATTATTAATGATATTGATTGGCAAAATTATAATTCATATCATATTTCATTTTATTCATTCGATGTTCGATGTCTTGTTCAAGTTCAAATACAAGTTCAAATCCTTGTCCACCGTGCTAGACTCAAATCAAGCCCAAGATGAGTCCACATTTAAATCTGACTCCGAGTCTGTTGTCATTTTGGTTTAAGTTCATGTTTAATTTCATTTGCAAATTCAAAAGTCCACTTGATTTGTATTTAGTTCATTTGATTTGAGTTCTGAGCGTAGTTCCAAGTCCTTGGTTGTTCAAATGTGTCCAAATATTTGTTCTCTTTGAGTTAAAACAGGTCTGAGTTCGGTCATACATTCACCCAAAATTTTGGCAGCCTCCCAGCATCTCCCCCGTTTAGGGGAAAATCCGGGAGACTTGGCCATCCAACCACGCTACTCGAGCGTGTATGGTAGGTGTCGGGGGACACCGGGCCGTACATTTTTTTCATCCCACCACGCTACTCAAGCGTGTATGAGGTCTTCAACAGTATCCATAGGCGAGCACAGGTAGATCTCCCCACCACGCTACAAGAGCGTGTATAGGGTATTCCCACCTCGTTGTATGCATCGCATCGGGCTCCCTCCTACTATGCTACGAGAGTGCGTATAGGTGGTTCGCCGGTCTGTAGTAAACACTGAAATGGGAATATGAGTTTTAGGTGATTACCCGATCGAAAGGTCGGAGCCTTCGATCTGACAGGGAAGGGATGCCGGAGGAGCAAAGTCGGCGGGAGCTGGGGTTCGGTGCTTGAGGAAGAAGACAAGGTTAGGAGGCTATCTCTCTCTCTCTCTCTCTCTCTCTCTCTTTCTTTCTATGTCTGGCTCGACGAGAAACAGGAGGCAGCGATGGGGAAGAGAGGAGAAATGACGGGCGCTTCTAGAGAGAGGAGAATGAGCCGGGAAAGCTGCAGGATTTTAGCGTGTGAAGAGCAGCAAAATGAGAGGGATTCCACCTCGTTTTAAAGACGCGATCGAGATGAGCAGGAGATCGTGACGAAGCGACAGTTCAACGCCGTTTGTAGAGTAGAGGAATGGGCGACGAGACTGTAGCGGCCAGAGCAGCGATTTGTGTGAGATTTTGCCACAGGTAATGATTTTGAGCCATTTTTTAATTTCATTTTGTCTGTTTCCTTTAGCTCTAGCTGACAGGTCAACAAATGGCCCCCAACAAATGTGGTACGTGGCCAGAGGAGCCACATTTGTTGTATGCTAATTGACCCTGTGGATCACTAGTTACTTGTTCTAGGTGTCACAATAGGGTTTCCTTTTAGTGGATCTCCAAGAATTTGCTTGGATGTCACACTGAGATTTTTTTCTCCATAGATCTCTTGGATGTATTAATAGATGGTTGAGATACTGGTTTCTTTTGCCTTATGCTTTGTGCTACAAACATTGATGGAAAATTACCTGATTTGTCTTTATTGACTTGTCAGGTGATTTTTGTACCTTCGGCCCTATGCTTCTAGCTTTGGCGGGCTTGTTGAAGGTGTAGATGCCGGTGACCTAAACCCTTAGGTTTATATTAGGTCGGTGACAAGAAGTCATCGGTCGAGAGCTTTATGCATAACAGACTTGTTGATGACAAAATCCATTTAGTTCAGCCTTAAGCTTTGTGCGAACTTTGGGATAGTTTTCTTCGATCCTTTGCTTTGTGCTTTGACGGACTTGTTGAAGAAAGATTCCTTCGATCCTCGATTTGTGCTTTACGGATTTGTTAAAGGATTTGCAGGTTCTGGATTTAGTTGATAGTACTGAACGTAGGTAGTATCTTGATCCTTAACCACTTGAGTTGAAAGACTATTAATTCTGAATCACTTGAGTTCATAATCAGTCGGTGAGCTAGAATTTGATAGCTCTTTTGTCCTCTGTACTGGATGGGGGGATTCCTCTATGTTGACCTATTTTTGTGCTGGTCTAAGACCCTTCCAGAATCCAGATTTAATCCAGACCCTAGGATCCCACTCTAAGAGACCTTAGACTCTTCTAGATCCATAGACCTAGAGCCTACTTTAGGCTAAGGATCCCTTAAATCCTAGACTCTAGAATTCTTCTGATCTGGATCCACCCAACTTCAATATTCCATCCCTTGATTCAACCTCAACTCAAATTAATATCCTAATATTTGATCTCCATCCTCCATTTCAATTGATTCCTCACCTGTGATCAATTTGAATCTCTCAAACTCTTATTCACAAATCCAAATTAATCTCAATTTCAAACATATCCACCTTGTCAATCCCATTGAGAAAATCCAAATTTCTCAACAACTAGATTTTGATCCTCGCTTACTTATGCCTGACCCTATCACATCCATTAACATGCACAATACATGTTTGTAAATGGTTTGGATATTTCAATTTTAATTATTCAATACTGTAATTCTTTAGAAAATCCGAAATTCCAGACTCAAATGCCTAGTCTCAAAGGCTTGTCTAAAAGACCCTTTTAAACGAGATTTTTCAACTTTCAACAACCCATCATGGTCTTTTGATTCACGGTCTATCACATTGTAAAGTGACATTACGCATAGACATGTCTACGGTTA